>NC_041389.1:648075663-648114531 GCF_002162155.2 Triticum dicoccoides
AATATATAAAATAAAACAATCTGCATAGCACTTGGCTAGCTTTATTCAATCAAACAGCGGAAATGTAGCAGCAAATAACGATGAGTCCCATCATAGCCCACTGGCGATGCTGAGTGCAGACTCGCGACCCTAACGGTACCTTACTCTTCGTCTGAATATCCTGCAACATGAGACGTTGCAGCCATATAGGTCAATACTTTGAATGTATTGGCAAGTTACACAGGAGTAATAATAGCAGACCTACATGTATATGCATAGTACAACAAAGGAAGGCTTGAGGGTTTATTTTTGCATAAAGCTGATTTTATCCTAATAACTACCTAATAGTCAAATAATTTATTTAGTTCTTTTATTACTACAATTAAATACACAAGGTTGAGTTGGCAAAATCAACTCCAACCTACCCTTTTATTAAGTTGCCCACAAATATTATTAAGTGTCGCATCTGTCAAGATCATCCAACAACTATAATGGCATAGTGGCTCAAATTTACACATAACCAGGGGCACGGCTAATCATGATTAGTTTTAATACTCTGCAGAATTTAGTACGCTTTACCCACTGGACCCAATCCGAAGATTGAGACAAAGTCTTTCAGAAGAGGTTCCCTTAACCACCTGACGGCCACATCCCACCTACATAAGCTACATCTGTCGACACTGTCTGGGCAAGGGTTCCAACAACTGATCAACTAAGCCAGAGCCCATATAGCCAGTGGCCGCACATGGAAGCTACTAGTCACTAAGTCTGTCTGATCTTTTTGAACCTGGGCGGCATTCCACTTAGGGTGCACTCTCATGGGTGCAAGGCCTTAGAAAAGGTGCAAGACCCCATGATGCCTTCCCTCAACACCAAGCAATACCACTTCCGCCCAGAGGTGAGTTAAATCCTGAGTTACTACTCAATTGTTATATATATATAATCCTCACATACACTCAATGTATACACGAACAACCCCCGTCTACAAAGCATAGCAAACTACAACTACCACGATTTGCAAAAGACGGGAAGATAGCTCAACAGCATATAGCAAAATAATATAGTAATCCTATACATGCATATATTTATAGTGTGATATAACTGCATGCATAGAAAACAATAGGTAAAGGATGATCAACATGTAACTTGCCTTGGTTCTGGTTCAGAAGGTCACACTCCTGACAATAGTTTGTGTCGCACTCCGGACAATCTACACGTTTCACACAAATCAACAAATCAATCACCGGAACACGAAAAGAACCAAAACAAAACCAACAACAAGAAAATCAATCAAATAAAATACTTTGGAGACTAATAAAAATACCAGAACATAACAGATGAACTGGAAATAATATTCTTGACATTATGAACATTTTTAAACAGGGGAGAAGTCATGTTATCTCCACTCCAATAAATTGCCTTTAGTTGCATAATGAAAAGAATATTGCAGAAGAGCAAATAATGCATGGAAAATATGATATGCATATGTATGATCTAATAACATCCTAATTTAGGAAAATTGGGATGTTACAGATGGGTACTTGGTATGTCTTGCCTTGAGCGAAGACCTCCCCGGCAACGGCGCCAGAAATCCTTCTTGCTACCTCTTGAGCACTGCGTTGGTTTTCCCTTGAAGAGGAAAGGGTGATGCAGCAAAGTAGCGTAAGTATTTCCCTCAGTTTTTGAGAACCAAGGTATCAATCCAGTAGGAGGCTCCACGCAAGTCCCTCGTACCTACACAAACAAACAAGAACCTCGCAACCAACGCGATGAAGGGTTGTCAATCCCTTCACGGCCACTTGCGAAAGTGAGATCTGATAGAGATAATAAGATAAGATAAATATTTTTGGTATTTTTATGATATAGATTGGAAAGTAAAGATTGCAAAATAAAGATAGATTGGAAACTTATATGATGGAAAATAGACCCGGGGGGCATAGGTTTCACTAGTGGCTTCTCTCAAGATAGCATAAGTATTATGGTGGGTGAACAAAATTACTGTCGAGCAATTGATAGAAAAGTGCATAGTTATGAGAATATCTAGGCATGATCATGTATATAGACATCATGTCCGCGACAAGTAGACCGACTCCTGCCTGCATCTACTACTATTACTCCACACATCGACCGCTATCCAGCATGCATCTAGAGTATTAAGGTCATAAGAACAGAGTAACGCATTAAGCAAGATGACATGATGTAGAGGGATAAACTCAAGCAACATGATATAAACCCCATCTTTTTATCCTCGATGGCAACAATACAATATGTGTCTTGTGCTACCCTTGATGTCACTGCGAAAGGACACCGCAAGATTGAACCCAAAGCTAAGCACTTCTCCCATGCAAGAAAGATCAATCTAGTAGGCCAAACCAACCTGATAATTCAAAGAGACTTGAAAAGATAACCAATCATACATAAAAAAATTCAGATTCAAATATTTCTCATAGATAAACTTGCTCATAAACCCACAATTCATCGGATCTCGACAAACACACCGCAAAAAGAGTTACATCGAATAGATCTCCAAGAGATCAAGGAGAACTTTGTATTGAGATTCAAAGAGAGAGAAGAAGCCATCTAGCTAATAACTATGGACCCGAAGGTCTGTGGTAAACTACTCACAACTCATCGGAGAGGCTATGGTGTTGATGTAGAAGCCCTCCGTGATCGATTCCCCCTCCGACGGAGTGCCAGAAAAGGCCCCAAGATGGGATCTTGCGGTTACAGAAGGTTGCGGCAGTGGAAATAGGGTTTCGTGGTGCTCTGGATGTTTTTGGGGTACGTAGATATATATATAGGCGAAGGAGGTCGGTCAGGGGAGCCACGAGGGTGGGGGCGCGCCCACCCCCCTAGGGCGTGCCTTGCACCCTCGTGGCCGCCTCGGCTGCTTCTTGACGTCCACTCCAAGTCTCCTAGATTGCGTTTGTACCAAAAAGATCGCCCCCGAAGGTTTCATTCCATTTGGACTCCGTTTGATATTCCTTTTCTTCGAAACACTGAAATAGGCAAAAAAACAGCAATTCGGGTTGGGCCTCCGGTTAGTAGGTTAGTCCCAAAAATGATATAAAAGTGTAAAGTAAAGTCCATATACATCCAAAACATGTAATATAATAGCATGGAACAATCAAAAATTATAGATACGTTGGAGACGTATCAAGAAGATGATGAGATTGATCCCAACCTACATGGCCACCGGATGCACGCACAGGAGGCAAGGCATCCCAATCAACTGCCCATTTTCATACAGGAAAAAATCAATTTTTTCACATTACATCGAGCAAGAAAATGTGGCACGGAAGCGACATTTATGTGTACACACATATCATAAAAACCATAAGTGGATGTTATTTATGATTAGCATAGAAGCTCTTTTCTATGTGGAAACATGCTAACACCTGGTCCACCCCCCACCCCTATTGAATAGATTGTTAGGTAATACCTAGGAGGCTAGAAGTCTATTGGATGAGGATGGCATTGAGAAAAATGGCAGCGAAGATTGTCACTGGTATGCATTGGTTTTTTAGCGAAGATTTAAGGGGGGAAACTTGTCAAGGGAACATGGTGTTGAGAAAATGAACCGTCGTTTTGTCTATGGAAATGTCGACTTCTTATCAACGCCGAAAGCAAGGGGAAGAAGAGAAGACAAGGGGTCACACCTTTAATGTTTGAAGATGTCGGTGATGGTGGTGATCTGTACGAAGATGACGATACTGAGCTGAACCTACACGACAAGCAGATGCACGAGCCTTTGAGATGCTAGGTCGCTAGTCCTGGTAGAAGGTGGCATCCTGAACAACACAAATAGTTCAGTGACGCTATTGACATGTACAATTATTGTTTCTAGTAAGAACAATATAGCCTCAATGCATGCAAGTTATAAAGAGTTAGCCTCTAATAAATAAATAAAGTAAGCAATTAACAGCAGTGCAGAGTTTCAAATCATTCTATTTCAAGCTAACCTATCATCATGCAACTGTATTTTTGTGTGCCTTAACAACATAATTAGGATATTAAGCAGCAAGTTGAGGTTTTTTTCCTCTAGAGAAGAATAAGAAATATGCTCCAAAAGAAAATAATATGCCACGTAATTTACTTCACAAGTAGAACAAAGTCCATTTGTAAAACTAAAACATTACTAGGGCAGTGCCCTTCCGTGGCTAGAGGGGAAATGACTAGGTAGCACGAAACCACAAGACTAGAGCATCATCTACCAATCCAATTTTAACATCATGTCAACTCACACCAAGGCAACTACTAAAACTGGAAAGAATAAGCATGAGAAACAAAGAAATGATGTGTGACATGGAAATTTGCCCTAGTTTTTGGCCGTTCCTGGCCCTATAATCAAAACTCGTACATAGACTTATTAATTGGAACATTTTTCAACCCATCCTAATAACCCAAGAAGCTCATGAGTGTGCACATAAGCAAGGTTCTGGACAAGACATAGACGAGTGTAAGGGCATATTTATCCCTTAGGTGTTTTGGTGATTGATGACAATGCATTTGCGGACCAATCGTGTGCCTTGAGTTTCTCAGACGCTTCATCACTAGGCACGAGACGATTCGGTGCCCCTCGAAGACTATTGAAGACGGCATTGTTCTACGTTTCTTTTTGGTGGATTTGAGTCGTAGGAGAGCCGTACTATTAAGAGGGGGTCCGTGTCGGAAAGGTTCGGGTGGAATCATCATGTACACGTTTCCTTCATTGTCTCCTATTTTTCCCTTGCACCTTGGAGCATTCCCCATCTATCCTCTATGTGAGTGTCTGGACTACTGTTGCTGAGCTTGCAGTAGTACTGCTCCCTCGAGTGGTAGTACCGCAGGCACTCGCGGTAGTACCGTGCCCATGCGCGATAGTACCCCGGGAGCCCACGGTAGTGCCGCTCCCTCGGAGTCGTAGTACCGTGGCTCCTAGGCCAAGTACCGCTGCGTCGTGGTAGTAGGCGCGGATGTAATTTTTAACATCCGCGCCCACACGGTAGTACCGCACATTGAGGGCGGTAGTACCGCGGGTGCCCACGGTAGTACCGCTCCCCCAGAGTTGTAGTACCGTGGTTCCCAGGCCTAGTGCCGTTGCTTCATAGTAGTAAGGGCGGATGTAATTTTTTACATCCGCACCCACACGGTAGTACCGTGCCTTGTGGACGGTAGTACCGTGAAAGACGTTTGCATCGTCTCTTTGACCGCGGAAGTAGGCACGGATGTATTTTTATTCATCCGTGTCGTTTCCAGACTTAGTCTTACCTGCCTCGCGGTAGTACCGCGGGTGGGTGCGGTAGTACCGCGCTCGCGGTACTTCTGCCTATGGTATAGTCTCTGCAGCTGCCGTGGCGGTGTCATGGTCTCCAACGGTAGTACCGTGTGGCCTTGCGGTAGTACCGCGCCCCTAGAGCGGTAGTACCGCATGTCGCAGGCTGGTCTAAGTGGATAATGGTTGGATCTCTTCCTTGACTGTAAAAGGGGCGTCTCCTACCTCTAGTTGACCACCTCTTCCATCTCTAAGCTCCATTGTTGCTCCAAGCTCCATTTTCACCCGATCTCTCTCCCTGGCCAATCAAACTTGTTGATTTGCTCAGGATTGGGTGACAAGGCCCCGATCTACACTTCCACCAAGAGATATTCGATTCCCCCCACTTGTCCCTAGCGGATCTTGTTACTCTTGGGTGTTCGAGCATCCTAGATGGTTGAGGTCCCCTCGAAGCCATACTCCATTGTGGTGAAGCTTCGTGGTGTTGTTAGGATCCTCCAATTGTTGTGGAGATTGCCCCAACCTTGTTTGTAAAGGTTCGGTCGCCGCCTTCAAGGGCACCAATAGTGGAATCACGGCATCTCACATTGTGTGAGGGCGTGAGGAGAATACGGTGGCCCTGGTGGCTTCTTGGGGAGCATTGTGCCTCCACACCGCTTCAACAGAGACGTACTTCCCCTCAAAAGGAAGGAACTTCGGTAACACATCCTCGTCTCCACCGGCTCCACTCTTGGTTATCTCGCGCCTTTACTTTTGCTAGCTTACTTGTGTTGTTTCCTTCACTTGCTCGTGTGCTTGTTGTTGTCGCATCATATAGGTTGTTCACCTAGTTGCATATCTAGACAACCTACTTTGATGCAAAGTTTAATTTGGTAAAGAAAAGCTAAAAATTGTTAGTTGCCTATTCACCCCCCCCCCTCTAGTCAACTATATCGATCCTTTCAATTGGTATCAAAGCCTCGTCTCTTTATTAAGGACTTTACCGTCCGAAGAGTATGGTTGACACCACAGACGGTGCGGAGGAGCACTCCGGTGTGAATCCCATCTCGTCTACGGCCGATGGGGGAACCTCGGTCTCTCGTGAGGAATTCAATGTGGCTTTAGACACATTGAAAGACTCCATGACGACCAAGGTTGAAAGCATGTTTACTAAATTTCTTGAAGGACTTAAACTGTCCACCTCATCGATGAAAGTGGGTGATCCCGCTAACAAGGTGAGGATGCTACCTCCGACAAAGGGGAAGCTAACAATGAAAAGAGTCCTTCTACTAGTGGTAGAAATGGCACCGGCATCTTTGCCCATGTGGAACCTCAAATTTATGGAGGATCGATTCCCTCTACTCATTTAAATCATGTCGGTCCTCCTCCTAAGATTGTGAAAAATGAGGATTTTGATTCTTGGGTGTATCGCTTCAAGCGTCATTTAAATCATGTGAATACTAACCTTTGGAGAATCATTGAAGAAGGTTTCTATCCACATGATAGAAGCAACTTCACTCCGAGAGAAGTGGTGGATAATCAATTCAATGAGAGTGCTCTCTTCATCATCCAAGATGCAATCCTTCCCGAAGATCTACCTCATCTTCGACCTCATGCCATGGCCAAAGACGCATGGCAATGCGTTGTGTCTCTCTATCGAGGAAGTGCTAGCATTCAACGCTCCAACTATGAAGTGGTACAAGATGAAGTCGGTGAGTTTGCAATGAAAGAAGATGAAGAACCTCGTGAGCTCTTTCGAAGAGTGACCAAACTCGCAGTCTCACTCCGAGATCATGGGAGCAAGGACACGGATGACAATTGGATCAAGCACAAGTTCCTCAAGGCCATGATGCCCTACAACAAGGCCATGTCCTCCGTCATTCGTCAAAGACCGGACTTCCACTCCATGACCTCAAGTGAAGTGTTGGATGAGTTTGTTGCAATGAGCATCTTGGACAAGACCGCTAACAATGCGGTGCTCCGTTGTCAAAGGGCAAAGAATCCCAACCTTGCTTTGAAGGCCAAGGTTAGTGTAGAAGAAGAGGAAGAAGAGGAAGATGAGGAGAGCAACTCCGAAGACACCAAATATGATTATCATGAGCACATGGCTCTTGCTTCAAGACAATTTTGGAGCAAGAAGAATACAAGACCCAACTTCAACAAGAACAACTCAAGTGGCTTCAAGGGCAAGCAACGAGTTAGAACTTGCTTCAACTGTGGCAATGTGAGTCATTTCGTTGCGGATTGTCCTTACGAGAAGCGGGAAGACAATGGTGGAAAGTTCATCCAAAAAGACAAAGCCAAGTCCTTCCCCAACAAGAACAACTTCACCAAGAAGACTCCTACTCGTGGGTTGGTGGTTCAAGAAGAATACAATGAGGATGACGATGATGATGAAAATGGAGAAGCAATGGCCATGGCGTCCGTTGCCATTGCTACCACTCCCCGGGTGTCTCTCTTTGATTCACCCAACGAGAACATCACCGCCAAGTGCCTCATGGCTAAAGCTTCCAACAAGGTAACCCCCAACATCAAAACCACCATCATTACTAATCCCTCCTTGGAGGATTGCATTGATGAACATGATGAGTCTAATGACGAAGTGAATGAATTTGAGTCTTTTATGAGTAAGCTCAAGGGCAAATCCAAGAAGCACTTTGTTGCTCTCTTGGAACAACTTGGTGAGGCCAATGACATGATTGAGGCTCACGAAGAAACCATCTCTAAGATGGAAGGTCATAGTCGTGACTATGCTGATGAGATATCGGATCTCTCTAATGCTCTTTAGAAAGAGCGTGGGCATAGTTTCACTTTTGAGGAGTCACACAATGATGACCATGCTAAGTTAAAGAAAGATCCTGATCATGCTCTTGTCGTGTCTCGTGTACTAACTTCCGAGAAGGCTAAACTTGGGGTTGATCATGCTAGACTCAAGGAGGAGTTTGAGATACTTGACAAGGCCCACAAGGTCTTGAAGGGTGCTCATTCTAACCTCAAGGAGTCTCATGCTCAACTCCAAGTTAAGCTAACCAAGGAAAAGGCCACCTTCCCTCATATGGTATTAATTGATAATGCATATGCTACTAACCCGTGTTGTGAGCATGTGCATCTTGTGGAGGAGAATGTCAAGTTGAAGGATCAACTTGAGAAAGGCCTTGTGACTTGCATTCAAGGTGAGAATAACCTCAACGACCTTTTGAGTAATCGAAAGGAAGTTGTGGCCAAGAAGGGAATTGGGTTTGCCCCCAAGTCCAAGAACAAGAAGAAGAACGACAAGACCCTTCGTCCTCCTCCTCTCAAGAAAACTTTTGTGAAAGAGGGAGAGGGTGATCCTAAGGAGAAGAAGGAAAAAGTGAAGGGCGTTGATGTCAAAAAGGGCAAAACCATCTCCTCCAACAAAGCCGGCGACTTTAACCCGTCATATGTGTTGTGCCGTGCTAGTGATGGACATGTTTATGCTAAATTTGTTGGTTCTCCTTATGAGTATATTGAATGGTCTATTTGGGTTCCTAAGACCCTTGTTACTAACATCAAAGGACCCATTACTAAATGGGTACCTAAAACCAAGCATTCATCTCTTGTAGGAGTTTGCTTCCGGTGGGGGATCATGGTTGCTCGATAGTGGAGCAACAAATCATATGGCCGGAAGCAAGGACTTGGTGGTGGACGTGCAAAAGATTCCATCTATGCCCACCAATGTCGAGTGGGGTGATGCCTCACATTCTAAGGTATTGGGTCTTGGCAAGGTTGTCATTTCTCATGATCTAACGATCGAGAAAGTCATGCTTGTTGAGTCCCTTGCATACAATTTACTTTCCGTTCGTCAACTTGCACTCATGGGCTTTGCCACTTTCTTTGACATTGATACCGTGGCCCTCTTGTGGAGCAAGACTCTTAAAGTAGCCTTTGTTGGGCATGTCGAGAACGGTCTCTATGTGATAAACTTTTCGGAGCGACCCACTAAGACCGCGACATGCCTAATGGCTAAAGTTGACGTGGGATGGCTTTGGCATCACCGTTTAGCCCACGTCAATATGAGATCTTTGCAAAGTCTTCTCAAGGGGGACCATGTCCGTGGACTAACAAATGTTAGTTTTGCCAAAGACCATGTGCTTGCAGTGCTTGTATTGAAGGAAAGCTTCATGAGAAGGCTCACCCTCCCACGACCATCATCTACTCGAAGAGACCCTTGGAGCTCCTTCACATGGATCTTTTTGGGCCCCCATCATTTGATAGTCTTGGAGGTAGAAAGTATTGCTTGGTGATTGTGGATGATTATTCAAGATACACTTGGGTATACTTCTTCAAGAGGAAGAGTGAGACTCAACAAACCGTCATTGACTTTGCAAATGAAGCTCAACGTCAACATAATGCAAAGATCTTGACAATAAGAAGTGACAACGGCACCGAGTTCAAGAACTACACCTTGGATGAGTTTCTTAGTGATGAGGGGATCAAGCATCAATATGCTGCACCATATACCCCTCAACAAAATGGTTTTGCGGAGAGGAAGAACCGGACGTTGATGGATGCGGCAAGGACCATGATGGCGGAGTTCAAGTGTCCATACAACTTTTGGGCTGAAGCCATAAACACCGCATGTCATGCATCCACTCGGCTCTATCTCCGCAAAGGCTTGAACAAGACTCCTAATGAGATACTCACCGGCAACAAGCCCAATCTCAAGTACTTCCAGGTGTTCGGGTGTAAGTGTTTCATTCTCAAGAAAGGTGTTCGTTTGTCTAAATTTGAGGCTAGAGCTTATGAGGGAATATTTGTTGGTTATGCTACAAACTCTCATGCTACCGTGTTCTCAACAAGTTCACCGGACTCATTGAGGAGATGTGTAACGTGGAGTTTGACGAAAATAACGGCTCCCAAGTGGAGCAAAGTGGTACTTGTGATGTAGGTGATGAAATTCCTCCCCAAGCCATAAGAAGAATGGGTATTGGTCATATTCTACCCATTGAGGAACCCCTTGTGGCCGAAGGAGAAGGACAATGCTCCACTCAAGTGGAGCCATCACCTCCCCAAGACCTACACGCTTCCGAAGAACAAAGTGAAGGCCCTCAACCTCATGAACAAGACCAAGGGCAAGATGAATCTCAAGATCATGGTGAACCCCCAAATGATACCCAAGGTCAAGTTCTCCCCCTTGAGCAAGTTCAAGATCATGAGCAAGCTCAAGATCAAGAACAAGCTCAAGACGACGCTCAAGATGATCAAGTTAACCCTCCTCCTTCCACATCTGAGGAGGAATTAGAGCGTTGTGTCGCGAAGATTGCTTCCAAGCTCACCACCAAAGGCCATCTCATGGAAAATGTGGTTGGAAGCCTAAGAAAGGGGATAAGCACTCGTAGACAATTAGCAAACTATTGTGAACATCACGCGTTTGTCTCTTGTGTTGAACCCCAAAAGGTCTATGAGGCGCTCGAAGACTCGGATTGGCTCAATGCTATGCATGAAGAACTCAACAACTTCGAGTACAACAAGGTGTGGAGATTGGTGCCAAGGCCATCGGGGAACCACAACGTCATTGGAACCAAGTGGATTTTCAAGAACAAGCAAGATGCTCATGGGAACATCATTCACAACAAGGCAAGATTGGTAGCACAAAGCTACTCCCAAGTCGAGGGTATCGACTACGGTGAAACCTTTGCTCCCGTTGCTCGCCTTGAATCCATTCGTTTGTTGATTGCTTATGCTTCCCATCACAACTTTAAGTTGCAACAAATGGATGTGAAAAGTGCTTTTCTTAATGGTCCTATTAATGAGTTGGTCTATGTCAAGCAACCCCCCGGGTTCGAGGATCTCTACTTCCCGGATCATGTGTATCAACTCGATAAGGCACTCTATGGCCTTAAACAAGCCCCACGTGCGTGGTATGACCACTTTACCGAGTTATTACAAGATCGTGGATTTGAGGTGGGGCAAATCGATCCCACTCTTTTTACTAAGAAGGTCAAAGGGGAGTTGTTTGTATGCCAACTATATGTTGATGATGTTATCTTTGGTTCCCCTAACAAAGCTTTCAATGAGGAATTTGCCGCTCTCATGACCTCCAAGTTCAAGATGTCTTCGATGGGAGAGTTGAAGTTCTTCCTTGGTTTTGATATCAAACAAAGAAGATAAGGAACCTTCATCAACCAAGCCAAATATACTCAAGACATGCTAAAAAGATTCAAGCTAAGTGATGTCAAGCCGGCTTCTACTCCAATGCCTACCAAGTGCTAACTTGACATTGGTCCCAATGGTAAAGCGGTGGATCAAAAGGTATATTGCTCCATGATTGGTTCCTTGCTTTACCTTTGTGCATCTAGACCGGATATCATGTTGAGTGTGGGAATGTGTGCACAGTTTCAAGCCGCACCGAAGGAAAGTCACTATGTGGCGGTCAAGCGAATCTTTTGATATTTGGCTCATACCCCAAACTTTGGCTTATGGTACCCAAGAGGGGCAAACTTCAAGCTTGAAGGATATACGGATTCCGATTGGGCGGGAGATAAAGTGGATAGGAAGTCCACCTCCGGAGGGTGCCAATTTCTTGGTTGCTCTTTGGTGAGTTGGTCTTCCAAGAAGCAAAGTTGTGTGTCTCTCTCGTCCACCAAAGCGGAATATGTGGCGGCCGGTAGTAGTTGTGCACAACTCTTATGGATGAGGCAAACTTTAAAGGAATACGGTGTCATTTGTGACAAAGTGCCTCTTTGGTGTGATAATGAAAGTGCCATCAAGATTTCTCTCAACCCGGTACAACACTTCAAGATGAAGCATATTGAGATTCGGTAACACTTCATCCGGGATCACATTAGGCGAGGGGAGATCGAGCTCAAGTATGTCAACACTCATGATAACCTTGCAGATATTTTCATGAAGCCCTTGGATGAAGCAAGATTTCGCGAGTTAAGGCATGAGCTAAGTATCATTGATTCGAGCAATGTGACTTGAACCCTTGCACACCCCCACCACACTCAACTTGTTGTCTAGTTTAGGTGTAGGCATGGACATAGGGGGAGTGTTGTTCTCTCAATGAACTCTCCCTCCCCCCATTATGCATAAATAGATCAACTCTTTCACATTAGCCATTTTTGATGGTACTTGTGCTTCAAAGGCGAGTTTTGGTCATGGGCCCAAGGATAATTCTTCGCGGTGCCATACCAACTAACTCAAACATAGGTGGCTTCGGCCACCGCCCTCTCCTTTTGAGAGGTTGTGTCGCTTGGTGTTTTCTTGTTGTCTTTATGCCTTTGGGTTGTGCGTGTTCTTGCGGTGTTCTTTTGTGCTAGTAGTCCTTGCAAAGATCTTCTTCCTTCTGTTGAAACCTGCTTTGTCTTGAGCTCACGGTACTACCGCAGCCAGCTATGGTACTACCGTGTGTGGGGAGCACGGTACTACCGCCCCCACGCGGCAGTAATTTTTTACTGCTGCCTGGGTGAGCGGTACTATCGCTTTGGTGCGGTACTTCCGCCCAAGCGGTACTACCGCGATGATATGCGGTACTACCGCGCCGTCATGGACGCGTGGGGATAAGGACGGGCAGGGAGAGTTCTAACTCCCCCATACCTATTCGCAGTTCCCCCCACATCGTCTCTCTCTCTCTCTCCCACACTCAAGAACGGAGCCGGCGTTCGTCGCCGGATCTCCGCCTCCGGCTGCCTTCCCGTGATTCCGTCCGGTGGGATCGTTCCCCACCATGTGCTCTTGTTATGGACCAAGGTCTTTCCCCAACTCCTTCTTGTTTTTGTTGTGTTCTTTGCCTCTAGTTTTTTGGGGGAGACTTGTGTGTTCTAGAGATTCTTATGCTAAATCTATGCAAGAGTAGGATGAAGGAGAGTAGCTTTGCATAGGAATTATACTTGTATTTTTGTCCTGTGCTAGATTTGATCACCGTAGCACCGCCGTGGTTTCGCGGTTCTTTTCAGATTCGAACTGTCGTTTGAATCTGACGCAATGCGGTACTACCGCCCGTCTGGCGCGGTACTACCGCTGGTCCGGTACTATCGCTCGTCTGGCGCGGTACTACTGCACTCACTATGGCACTAAAGCTTTACTACCGCTCCCACCATGGTACTACCGTGACCTCGCACGGTACTACCGCGACTTGGAGCGGTACTAAAATTTTAGTACTGCAGGCTCTGGCAGTACTACAGTGGCTCACATTTATCTCATGGCAACTTTCACGTATACTTTCTATGTGTTTCTTGTGCTTTTCCGTGGTCTTTGCATTGATCCTTTCTGAGTTTCGTGGGTGTTTTGCGTTTGTGTCTCAGGTGGTGGCTCTCGCCGTTCCAATCCCAATCGTGACACTGGCTCCAAGCGTCTGCGCAATCCAGGTGAAGCACCAGAGGGCTCCACTGCCCCCAAGCGCCATGTCAAGACATCAGCTAGCAAGCACAAGGAGCCCACTAAGGGCATGGATGAGATTCCCCAATCTGAGTTCGTCCGTCTCAGGCAGCTCAACCCATATGTGAACCCTCGTGCTACTGTCAGAGGTTGTGAGCTGTTTTGGAACAAGCAACAGACTCTCACTTATCTGGATGTCATCAAGAACAAGCAGAATACCTATGTGGATGTGAAATGGATTGAAATGCATCACATGAGGAAGGACAAGTATCGTGAGTACTTTGGAGAAGCTCTGGACTTTGTGGAGAAGTTTGGTATTGAACATGTGATCTCTTTTCACCTTGATTATGACCCTGAGCTTATCTGTCAGTTCTTTGCCTCAGTATACTTTCACCCTAATGAGGAGCGGAGGATGACCTGGATGACCAATGGCCGTAAGCTGACTGCTACCTGGAAGGAGTTTATGGATTTGCTCCAGGTTCCTGATGACGGGCTCAACACTCCCATGGGTGTTCGCCCCCATGCAAATTCTGAGTCTGCCAACAAGGACAAGCTTCATCCATACTATGTTGAGAAGGCGCTTGCCAATGGCAAGACGGGGTTGGTGCTCAACTCTTTTTTGGATATCATGTATCGCATCTTCCGCAACTCCTTGTTCCCTCGCATTGGTGACAAGGACAAGGTTCATGCCTATATGGTGGATATGATGCTCATATGCGAGGAGGCTCGTTTGTCTCAGACTCAGCCACTTGATGTCTCACACATCATGTGGTGTGAGCTTCGGTTTGCGGTGTTCAACCGCAAGGTGGCTATCTATGGGCCCTATCTGTTTTTGCTGATCTCAAAGACTTGGGAGAAGATGTTCCCTGGTGATGAGTTCCTTGCTCCTGATTGGATTCGTCATGATCCTATCTGTCTCTGTGTCAAGCCCAACTGGGCCAACACTACTACTCATGCTGAGGCGTCTGCTTCTAGGGCTGCTGTTGATGAGGAGGATGCTGACGCAGAGGATGTTGCTGAGGGCCGTGCTGCTAGGTCTTCCCAGAGTTCCTCTATGCCCTCGTGGGCCAAGAAGCTGAAGGACAAGATGAAGACTCTTTTCTGCATGCAAGCCAAGGGGCAGTACAGGACTCACGTGGCATCTAAGGAGAGTCTCCGCCGGGACAAGAAGATCTTGCAGCTGTATGGAAAGGATGTGTCTGGCGGTTCTGAGGATCGCATCACTCCAGAGGCCGAGTGGATGGAGAAGCAAGGTTACATGTGGACTGATTCTGAGGAGGACGTCGACGAGACCATCCCTGCCGCCGAGGAGTCTGACGAGGAGCCTTGGGATGAGTTCCCTGCTTGAGCCACCCCTTGTGTGTAGGTGTCCTCTCTGCCTTTTTGGTTTCTCGATGCCAAAGGGGAAGAGAGTGTAGGGATTTGCGAGTCGTGTGTCGTCGTTCGTGTTTGGTGTGTTTGCTGCTTTCTCGTTTGAACCTCGTTTGAACCTCGTTTCAGTTGCTTTCGGTTGCTTTACTTCATATGGTGTAAGACATATGCACTCTATCTATCTTAGCGAGCTTGTGATATATTGTGCTACCTTTGTGCTATGCTCTGCTTAGATGTTAGTTATCATGCCTTTGTCTCTAAAATATAGGGGGAGTGTTGATCCTAGTTTGTGTGCTATGCAGTCCAAAGCATCCATCTAGATTGCACACATCTAGGGGGAGCCCGGCTATATTCTAGAGAGGAGGGGTTTGCCTTTGCTCAATATTATGTCATCTATGTGCAAAGCCCGTATTGTCATCAATCCACCAAAAAGGGGGAGATTGTAAGGGCATATTTATCCCTTAGGTGTTTTGGTGATTGATGACAATGCATTTGTGGACTAATCGTGCCTTGAGTTTCTCAGATGCTTCATCACTAGGCACGAGACGATTCGGTGCCCCTCGAAGACTATTGAAGACGGTGTTGTTCTACGTTTCTTTTTGGTGGATTTGAATCGTAGGAGAGCCGTACTATTAAGAGGGGGTCCGCGTCGGAAAGGTTCGGGTGGAATCATCACGTACATGTTTCCTTCATTGTCTCCTCCTTTCCCTTGCACCTTGGAGCATTCCCCGTCTATCCTCTATGTGAGTGTCTGGACTACTGTTGCTGAGCTTGAGGTAGTACTGCTCCCTGGAGCGGAAGTACCACAGGCACTCACGGTAGTACCGTGCCCATGCGCGGTAGTACCGCGGGAGCCCACGGTAGTACCGCTCCCTCGGAGTCATAGTACCGTGGCTCCTAGGCCAAGTACCGCTGCGTCGCGGTAGTAGGCGCAGATGTAATTTTTTACATCCGCGCCCACATGGTAGTACCGCACGTTGAGGGCGGTAGTACCGTGGGTGCCCACGGTAGTACCACTCCCCCAGAGCTGTAGTACCGTGGTTCCCAGGCCTAGTGTTGTTGCTTCACAGTAGTAGGGACGGATGTAATTTTTTACATCCGCACCCACACGGTAGTACCGCGCCTTGTGGACGGTAGTACCGTGACGGATGTTTGCATCGTCTCTTTGACCACGGAAGTAGGCACGGATGTATTTTTATTCATCCGTGCCGTTTCTAGACTTAGTCTTACCTGCCTCGCGGTAGTACCGCGGGTGGGTGCGGTAGTACCCCGCTCGCGGTAGTTCTGCCTATGGTATAGTCTCTGCAGCTGTCGCGGTAGTACCGTGGTCTCCCATGGTAGTACCGCGTGGCCTTGCGGTAGTACCGCGCCCCTGGAGCGGTAGTACCGCATGTCACAGGCTGGTCTAAGTGGATAACGGTTGGATCTCTTCCTTGACTATAAAAGGGGCGTCTCCTACCTCTAGTTGACCACCTCTTCCACCTCTAAGCTCCATTGTTGCTCCAAGCTCCATTTTCACCCGATCTCTCTCCCTAGCCAATCAAACTTGTTGATTTGCTCGGGATTGGGTGACAAGGCCCCGATCTACACTTCCACCAAGAGATATTCGATTCCCCCCACTTATCCCTAGCGGATCTTGTTACTCTTGGGTGTTCGAGCACCCTAGACGGTTGAGGTCACCTCGAAGCCATACTCCATTGTGGTGAAGCTTCGTGGTGTTGTTGGGAGCCTTCAATTGTTGTGGATATTGCCCCAACCTTGTTTGTAAAGGTTCGGTCGCTGCCTTCAAGGGCACCAATAGTGGAATCACGGCATCTCGCATTGTGTGAGGGCGTGAGGAGAATACGGTGGCCCTAGTGTCTTCTTGGGGAGCATTGTGCCTCCACACCGCTCCAACGGAGACGTACTTCCCCTCAAAAGGAAGGAACTTCGGTAACACATCCTCATCTCCACCGGCTTCACTCTTGGTTATCTCGCGCCTTTACTTTTGCTAGCTTACTTGTGTTGTTTCCTTCACTTGCTCATGTGCTTGTTGTTGTCGCATCATATAGGTTGTTCACCTAGTTGCATATGTAGACATCCTACTTTGATATAAAGTTTAATTTTGTAAAGAAAAGCTAAAAATTGTTAGTTGCCTATTCACCCCCCCCCTCTAGTCAACTATATCGATCCTTTCAACGAGGAGTAACATGCTAAAACCCCAACAAATAGCATATACAGTAGTAGCACAAGGCCTAATCAACACAGGGACCAACTAAAACAATGAGGTCATCACAATCACAATGTTGTGGTGGCTGGAAGACCACCACCACATAACCGAGCCCTAAATCACCACCTGGATGACATGCACCATAATAAGCCACGACTTAATGGCTGAACCATCCCAGGGAACGAAGGGAGGGGGAGGAGAGCAGGACTCATCAGAACCAAGGAAGAGGCCGAGGAGGAAGCAGTCTTACAAACCATAGTATGTCGGCTCAAAACCAAGGGGCCCGGTTGTGCCCGTTCCGTCACCGCCACACCGAATAACTGAAGTGTGAAGGACATGCCTTGGCAGTACATAAGGAAGAGCACAGTGATTCCAGCACGGAAGGCAAAACACAATGCACGGTTAAGGGGTTACACGTAACTCACATCACAAGTTGCCTGATACAAAAAGATTGCTCATCTAACCTTGTAGGAAGCTAGGGACAACCATCCAAATAGAGGATCATCAATCCCTGCATCACATATCACCCATCTTTAGCTAACTTGTTAGCAGCTTAGATTGTGCTGGTTGTATTAGCTATGCTCCCCTACAACACAACTTTAAAAAGGAATCAGTTGCACGGTCAAAGGACTGAAGTTCACTGAACCAATTTGCAATTGCAAGTGAAGAATGACATAATTCTAAGATTACCCTCCACACTCAGTTTCACAAATAATGCTGGATTATTATGTAAACAGGGATATACATTTTTAAGGAACATTTTCAAAACTTAAAAGACAAGTCAAGAGTTTCAGAACTATTGTTGCCATATAAGGCGCAACACCATGTAGAGCAATAAATAGTAAAGGCAACATGTAATACAACCAATACAACATGTCCAATCATAACCACACATGTTCGGGTTCACAAGATGCTGAGGGCATACATATAATCAACCAAGATCTAGTCAACACGGTCAAGGGGTACAAATAAATTGTATCACAAGTTGTCTAATACAAAAAGATTGCTCTTCTAACCTCGCAAGAAGTTATGGACAACCCTCCAATCAGCGGGTCATCAATCCCTGGATCATATACCTACTATCTTCAGCTAGCTTGTTAGCAGCCTCAGTTGTGCTGATTGTATTAACATTGTTTCCCTGCAACACAACTTCAAGAAAGAATCACTTGCATAGTCAAGGGACTGAAGTTGAAATATTCTCACTAGACTAATTTGTAGCTACAAATTATCACATTGCAAATGCATAAGAGGTAATTGTAAGCTTACCCTCCACAATTTGTTCAGAAATACTATTGCATTATTAAGTATGCAACACAGGGTGTGTTTTTAAGGGCATTATACCACGTTTACAATTTGCCAAGATTAAAACTTGAAGATGACTTAAGAGTTTGAGGACTATTGTTGCCATGTAAGGCACAATGCTATACAAAGCAATAGTAAAGGCACATGGCACAAATTGCTGGAAACAAATACTCAGCACTAACTCAAAATTTAATTCCAAGGGTTGCACTACTCAGTGTTCAATATGAAACTCATATGGTCAAGTTAGAGCTAATTTACAGTGCAAATTTAGAAAAAGAACCCAGAGGCTACTGAACAAGGCATCCAGTGAAAATGGGTAATTCCATCCCAGACAAAACCACATAGGTTATCATACAACGATGGACACTTGCACCAACAGAACCAAATATTGTACAATGTCATATGACACATGGTGAAAAGAGAATCTTTACGCGAACCAACCTGTGGTTGGATGGTTAGAGGGACTGTGGTATCCCCAGCCCACCAGGGTTCAAATCCTGGTGCTCGCATTTATTCCTGAATTTATTTCAGGATTTCTGGCGATGTGCATTCAGTGGGAGGAGACGTTCCCGTCGACGACGAGGTGCCTACGGTGACTTCGTAAATCTCAAGATGTATGCCGGCTCAGTCTTTCGGAGGTGCTCATAGGGGTAGGGTGTGCGTGTGTGCATTCATAGGGGTGAGTGTATGCGCGTGTATACGAGCGCTTGTGTCTGTACTCATGTTAAAAAAAAGAGAATATTTACTTATATGACAGCAAATCATTAACCTGATGGTCAGCAGGTGTTACAATGATTTCATATATTTACAAATAAAATAAACATGCTCGATTGACAAAATGAAAACAAACATGAGAAAAAACAAAAGCAAAAACACAAAATGGAGAAGAAAAAGAAAACCAAACAAAAATGAAGAAAAAACAGTAAAAACCAAACAAAGAATGGAGAAGAAACAATGAAAACCACGATTCATTTCGACTTAAGTTGCTCATCTTACCACAAGATCATGAACCAAAGGCTGGTCTAGTGGTCACACGTCGTTTCTCGAAAGCTGTAGACCAGGATTCGATACCCAAGAAATAGCTATAGCGATTTGGTACAAGGCGCATATCCTCCATTTACGCTTGGTTTTATAGCAGGTCGTCCCATCTGTCGGATTGGAACCCGCGACGCGCTTCTTAAGAGTACGACGCCATAACCACCCAATCAAAGTGTTTGTTTTGGCTTGTCTTCTTCTTTCTTTGTTTTTTTCTCCGTCCCTTTTTTTCTTTTTTCAAAGTCATGAACTTTTTTTTACAGATCTCAAAAGAAAACTTTTTTTACAAAACAAATACGTGAACCTTTTTCTTGAAAGTAGATGATTTTTCTTCAAAATTGATGAAGTTTTTTTTCAAATTCGTGAACTTTTTTCTTGAAAGTAGATGAACTTTTTAAAAAATTGATTAACATTTTTCAAAAATTTGTGAACTTTTTCCAAAATTGATGAATTTTTTTAAATCGGTGAACTATTATCAAATTCATGATTTTTTTTAAGTTTGATGATTTTTTTAAAAAAATCTGTGAACTTTTTAGAATCCGTGAGCATTTTCTTTTTGATTTTTTTCTGAAATATTGAATTTTTTTCTCGAAAGTCAATGGTCAATGGTTGACCGGTCTCCCACTACTAGTCAACCACTAAATGATTGAGCATTTTTTTGAGTAAATGAAACGATTGAGCAGGGAAAAACGGAAGCACATGTCGTGCGCGAGCTCGTCGGCTCATTCTTGGGTCGGCACACGTAGACAGGTGTGTGGGCGCTGGTTTCGTCTACTCGCGCATAAGGCGCCAACGAGGAGGTCTCCTCGCCTTCAGCGAGTCCAGCTTCCTACTTGCTGAAGAGGTGAGCAAAATGGGCCGGCCCACGCACGCGGAAGGCCACAGGCTCTTTTTTATTTTTTTTTATGTCTTATGTTTCCATTTTATGTTTTATTTTGTACTTCAAAATATTCTAAATATATATATTGCAAGAAACACTCTACAAAAACATTTTTTTTCTGAACAACTAGTTTTTTTGGACAAGCAGTTGAAAAATGTTGAACAAGTATTTGAAATATGTTGAGTAAGTATTTGGAAAATGTTGAACAAGTATTTAAAAATGTTGAACAAGCATTCGGAAAATGTTGAACGTGTATAGAAAAATTGTTGATCATGTATTAAAAATGATGATTTTTGTTATCATGTATATAAAAATGTTAATCAAGCATTTGAAAATAATAATTTAAAGAAGTATTTCAATAAATTTAATTAAGCATTTGGGAAATGTTAAATGTGTATAGAAAAAATGTTTATCGTGCATTAAATAAATGTTCAAATAGTTTGACCATGCATATAAAAATGTTAATCAGGCATTTGGAAGAATGTTGAACAGGTGTTTGAAAAATGTTGATCAAGCATCTGGAAAATGTTAATCAAGTGTCTGGAAAGTGTTAAATGTGTGTATAATTTTTTTGACAATGTATTAAAAAATAATAATATTTTAATTGAAAAATATTAATCAAGCATTTTTTAAAAATGTAAATAAAAATGTTATAAATGCGTAGGATTTTTTTAACTTTTATTCAAAAAATGTTAATCTTATATGTTTATCAAGCATATTTAAAATGTTACAAACGCGTATTGAAAAATGTTAATGATATATTAAAAGAATGTTAAATTTCTATTGGAAAATTGGTAAACATGTATCCGAAAAATGTTGTTGACATATACAACAAAAGTAAAATAAAAAAAGAAAAGGAAAGAAAATAAAAGAATTTTTTTTGAAGAAATAAATGCAAAAAGGATGAAAAATGATAAAAATAATGAATGAGACAAAGAAAAACTAAAAAGGAGAATATCTAACAAAACAAAAGAGAAAAGAAAAGAAAAGGAAAAAAGAAAAAAGACGAAGAAAACCGAATAAAACTGAAGAAAGAAAACAAGAAACCCAATAAAAATAAGGAAAAAAACGAAGAAAACCCATTTTGTGAAAACCTATAAAACTTGTATTTGAATACATAGAAAAAACGGTGACAAAGGAAAAGAAAAAAATAGTGAAAAAACGGACCGTGTCGCCTCAAGTATGATGCACCATACATTCGATCAATATAATGCAACGCTAGTACAGTGGTTAGTTGATATGCGGTTTACCCAAGAGACCTGGGTTTGAATCCTCCCCCGCGCGCTCATTGTTTTTTGTAATATTTCTTATTTTATGGTCGCTCAAATAGGCCGGCCCATCACCATACACTGTCTACCCCGAGAGTGGTTTTTGTCTCGCCCTATGCGAGACATAGCTCTCGCATTCTAGCAACATATTGTGCTTTGTTTATTTATCAATTGGACCAAATTTTGAGTGTCGGAGTGCGAGCTTGTATGGTTGGTTTTTTAGTTATGGTTCTAGCCAGGGTTTTGTTCCGTTCTTTTTAAGATTTTTAATTGATTTTTATTTTCGACTATAATTGAATGTCTTCAATGCGACTACACCTTTGTGGTGTTATGTGTGTGTGGGGAGGGGGCAGTTGCATGTCTGTCACTAGGCACACAACTGGAAATGTTTCCCTTGACTACAACTTAGTGGTGTTTTGTCGGAAGGGTAGTTGCATGTCTGCCACTAGGTTCGGCTGAGTGGTTTGTGATAGATGTGTCGTCTTAGGACATCTCTTCAGTTGTGGTACATTGCAGGAGGAGATGACCTACATGCCATTAAATACCTACCATTGAAGCTCAAAGGTTTAGCTTGACATTGGCTTAACAACCTTCTCGAGAACTCGATTGGCATCTAGGAAGACCTCGAGGACGAGATGTGGTACGTCTCCATCCTATCTACTTTTCCAAACACTTTTGCCATTGTTTTGGACTCTAACGTGCATGATTTAGATGGAACTAACCCGGACTGACGCTGTTTTCAGCAGAATTGCCATGGTGTTATTTTTGTGCAGAAATAAAAGTTCTCGGAATGACCTGAAACTCCACGAAGAATATTTTTGGAAGTAATAAAAAATACTGGCAAAAGAATCAAGGCCAGGGGGCCACACCCTGTCCACGAGGGTGGGGGGGCGTGCCTACCCCCTGGGGCGCGCCCCCTGCCTCGTGGGCCCCCTGATGCTCCACCGACCTCAGCTCCAACTCTATATATTCACGTTCGGGGAGAAAAAAATCGGAGAGAAGGATTAATCGCGTTTCATGATACGGAGCCGCCGGCAAGCCCTAATCTCTCTCAGGAGGTCTAATCTGGAGTCCGTTCAGGGCTCCGGAGAGGGGAATCCGTTGCCGTTGTCATCATCAACCATCCTCCATCACCAATTTCATGATGCTCACCGCCGTGCGTGAGTAATTCCATCGTAGGCTTGCTGGACGGTGATGGGTTGGATGAGATTTATCATGTAATCGAGTTAGTTTTGTTAGGGTTTGATCCCTAGTATCCACTATGTTCTGAGATTGATGTTGCTATGACTTTGCTATGCTTAATGCTTGTCACTAGGGCCCGAGTGCCATGATTTCAGATCTGAACATATTATGTTTTCATGAATATATGTGAGTTCTTGATCCTATCTTCCAAGTCTATAGTCACCTACTATGTGTTATGATCCGGCAACCCCGAAGTGACAATAACCGGGACCACTCCCGGTGATGACCGTAGTTTGAGGAGTTCATGTATTCACTAAGTATTAATGCTTTGGTCTGGTACTCTATTAAAAGGAGGCCTTAATATCCCTTAGTTTCCAAATAGGACCCCGCTGCCACGGGAGGGTAGGACAAAAGATGCCATGCAAGTTCTTTTCCATAAGCACGTATGACTATATTCGGTGCCTACATTACATTGATGAACTGGAGCTAGTTCTGTGTCACCCTATGTTATAACTGTTACATGAGGAATTGCATCCGACATAATTATCCATCATTGATCCAATGCCTATGAGCTTTTCACATATTGATCTTTGCTTAGTTACTTTACCGTTCCCACTGTTACAGTTACTACAAAACTGCTACTGTTACTTTTGCTACCGTTACCGTTACTTCCATACTACTTTGCTACTAAATACTTTGCTACAGATATTAGGTTATCTAGGTGTGGTTAAATTGACAACTCAACTGCTAATACTTGAGAATATTCTTTGGCTTCCCTTGTGTCGAATCAATAAATTTGGGTTGAATACTCTACCCTTGAAAACGGTTGTGATCCCCTATACTTGTGGGTTATCAAGACTATTTTCTGGCGCCGTTGCTGGGGAGGATAGCTCTATTCTTTCAGTCACTTGGGATTTATATCTGCTGATCACTATGAGGAACTTGAAAGACGAAAGAACCAAGGTTTATCCCTCAACTACGAGGGCAGGTAAGGAACTGCCATCTAGCTCTGCACTTGATTCTCCTTCTGTTTTGAGTAAACTTGCGACATCTAAACCTGCTTCTGCTATTAATTCTGATATGTCACATGTTATTGATGATGCCACTTCTGCTATGCATGATGCTTATGATGAAACTACTTCTATGCTTGATAATACTGTGCAATTAGGTGAATTTCTTGATGAACAACTTGCTAGGGCTAGAGAGAATGAAATTATTGAAACTGATAATACTGATGAAAGTGATGATGAAGATTCTCCCCTAGATATGAATTGCCTGTTGTGCCTGAGGGTTATGTTATGGATGAAGAAACTGCTAGAGATTTTCTTGCTTGCAATGATAGATTTGATCTTAAGAAATTATTAGCTAAGCTGAAAGAAAAGTCTCGGAATGCTAGAATGAAATATGACCCTGCTTTTGCTACTTCACCTATCTGTGTTACTGATAAGGATTATGATTTCTCTGTTGATCCTGAGATAATTACTTTGGTTGAATATGACCCTTTTTATGGCTATGAATCTGAAACTGTTGTGGCACATCTTACTAAATTGAATGATATAGCCACCCTATTCACTAATGATGAGAAAACTCGCTACTACTATATCCTTAAGTTATTTCCATTCTCATTAAAGGTGATGCTAAAACATGGTTTAATTCTCTTGATCCTGGTTGTGTGCGTAGTCCCCAGGATATGATTTATTACTTTTCTGCTAAATATTTCCCCGCTCATAAGAAACAAGCTGCCTTAAGGGAAATATATAACTTTGTGCAAATTGAAGAAGAGAGTCTCCCACAATCTTGGGGGAGGCTTCTCCGATTACTTAATGCTTTGCCAGATCATCCTCTCAAGAAAAATGAAATACTTGATATCTTTTATAACGGACTAACCGATGCTTCCAGAGACCACCTAGATAGTTGTGTTGGTTGTGTTTTCAGGGAAAGAACTATTGGTCAAGTTGAATTGCTATTGAATAATATGTTGACTAATGAAAACAATTGGACACTTCATGAACCAACTCATAATCCAACTCCGAAGAAAAGGGGTATTCTATTTCTCAGTCCTTAAGATATGCAAGAGGCAAAGAAATCTATGAAAGAAAAGGGTATTAAAGCTGAAGATGTTAAGAATTTACCGCCTATTGAAGAAATACATGGTCTTGATAACCCGACACAGGTAGTAAAGGTAAATTCTCTCTATAGATTTTATGAAGGTGATATTCCTCGTTATAAGTCTGCTAGTCAATGCTTGGATGAGTTTGATAATTTTATTGTTAAACAAGAAAACTTCAATGCTTATGTTGGTAGACAATTGAAACGTAATGCGTATATGATTGAACACTTGAGTGATTATATGTCTAGAGTTAAAGGTGAACTTAAACTCATTAGTAAACATGCTTCTATGGTTACCACTCAAGTAGAACAAGTGCTTAAAGATCAAAATGATTTTCTAAATGAATTAAATGATAAGAAAAATGATAATGTTGTTAAAGTTGTGACTAGAGGTGGTAGAATGACTCAGGAACCTTTATATCCTGAGGGCCACCCTAAGAGAATTGAGCAAGATTCTCAGAGAAATAATGTTGATGCACCTAGTCCTTCTAAAAAGAAGAAAAAGAAAAATGATAGGACTTTGCATGCTTCTAGTTAACCTGCTGTAGACACACCTGAGAATCCCAATGATATTTCTATTTCTGATGCTGAAACACAATCTGGTGATGAACACGAACCTAGTGATAATGTTAATGATGATGTTCATGTTAATGCTCAACCTAGCAATAACAATGATGTAGAGATTGAACCTGCTGTTGATCTTGATAACCCACAATCAAAGAATCAACGTTATGATAAGAGAGACTTCATTGCTAGGAAGCACGGTAAAGAAAGAGAACCATGGGTTCAGAAACCCATGCATTTTCCTCCTAAACCATCCAAGAAAAAAGGATGATGAGGATTTTGAGCGCTTTGCTGAAATGATTAGACCTATCTTTTTGCGTATGCGTTTTACTGATATGCTTAAAATGAATCCTTATGCTAAGTACATGAAAGATGTTGTTACAAATAAAAGAAAGATACCGGAAGCTGAAATTTCCACCATGCTTGCTAATTATACTTTTAAGGGTGGAATACCCAAGAAACTTGGAGATCTAGGAGTACCAACTATACCATGCTCCATTAAAAGAAACTATGTTAAAACTGCTTTATGTGATCTTGGAGTCGGTGTTAGTGTTATGCCTCTCTTTTTTGTATCGTAGACTTGAATTGAATAAGTTGACACCTACTGAAATATGTTTGCAAATGGCTGATAAATCAACTGCTATACCTGTCGGTATTTGTGAGGATGTGCCTGTTGTGGTTGCAAACGTTACTATCTTAACGGACTTTGTTATTCTTGATATTCCCGAGGACGATAGTACGTCAATTATCCTTGGTAGACCCTTTTTGAATACTGCAGGGGCTATTATTGATTGCAATAAAGGCAATGTCACTTTTCATGTTAATGGTAATGAGCATACAGTACACTTTTCGAGGAAACAACCTCAAGTTCACAGTATCAATTCTATTGGAAAAATTCCATCGATTATCATTGGAGGTTTTGAATTTCCTTTTCCTACCGTCAAGAAGAAATATGATATTCTTATTATTGGGGATGTACATATCCCCGTTGAGGTAACCTAGTGTCATTCAAAATTTCTCCGGTTTCATGCGATTCAGAATGAGTTTGTCAACAAGACTTGATCAACCTTGTTAGTGGGTTCCTTTTGATGAGCATGAGATGGATGAAGTTAGAAAGCACAACCTTCTGTACCCTCCTTTTACTTTCCGTTATTTATATTAAATAAAGAAAAATAGTATTTTTCTGTCTGTTTTCTGATTTATCTGTGCAATAAAAAATACCCCGAAAATAAAAGTTCTCGAAATGCCCTTGAAATGAAATATGATTTTTTCTAGAATATTTGAGAATATTTGGCACTGAGAACACATCAGGGAGAGCCAGCACCGGGCCACGAGGGTCCAGGGCGCGCCCCCTGCCTCGTGGGCCCCTGGTGGCCCCCCTCCACTTATTCCAGCACCCACACACTCCTTCTTCCTCCCAAAAAAATCACCAACCAGCTCAAGCACGAGTTCTAGCTCATCTTGCTGCCGTTTTTGATCTCCTTGCTCAAAGCTCCACTCACAAAACTGCTTTGGGGGATTGTTCTTCGGTATGTGACTCCTCCAATGGTCCAATTAGTTTTTGTTCTAGTGCTTTATTCATTGCAATATTTTGTTGCTAAGGTGACCCTGTTCTTGAGCTTGCATGTCAAATTTATATGGTCCCAAGTAGTTTTAATGCATGATATAGTCTCTAGGCACTTGTGAGAGTAGTTGCTATCAATTTTGTTGAGTTTGGTTCACTTTTATTTTGAGTTACTAAAAATTTCAGAAATTTTCAGAAAATAATGAAGAGATTTTTGAGGGGCTCGCCGAAGCTCGAAGGATAAGCAAAGTGAAGAGGATAAAAAGCCCAAATATAATCTCCCTCACACCGCGGAGGTTCGGCCGTGTGAATGGCCTTGTGATGAGTTCTTGAGAGCAGCCGAGATTCATGATGATTTTTATTATTTGGCTGAGAATGCAGGCCTCACCGACTTCCTCTACGACCAGCTTGATCAGTATCTCCTACTCACTAATATTTTTGTGCAAAATTTTTACTTTCATGCTAGGAAATCACCACCTTCAGTGGAGTTTCATTTATATGATGAGGTTAAGGAGATGTCACTATATGATTTTTGTGGGGTTTGCAAGTGGGCAGCATAGAGGAACCACGTCATAGTGATGTGGATGGATTTATTGATATGATCGCTGTAGCGGAGACGAGGAAGGTGTCCGATGCAAGAATTACTAGCATACACTTTCCTGTTCTACGTTACTTTGCAATATTTGCTAGTAGATGTTTAATTCGTCACGGGAACAGTGGAAATCTTAGTGCCCCTGATATTGTTATTTTGTGCCATGCTTTGTTTCGTGATACAACTATCAGTTTAGGCGTTGTTATTGCTAAGCGGTTAAGTTTGAACCGTACAAAGGGCCCCATCTTTGGAGGCATCTTTGCTTCACGCCTTGCTAAACACTTTAAGATACCTATTAGGCATTATGAGAAATCGGAAAAGTTGTTGCCCCCCATTTTTCTAGATTATAAGAGTATGGTAGCACATGAATTTATTGTTAAAAATAAGAAGATGATGCTTAAGTATAAATTGATATTTAATAAAACTCACTGTGAGACTATTAGCTTGCGTGCACCCTATTTGTTTAACATATTTGCAGGCACGTACCTCATCTTGCCCGAGGCCGTTCACGCATACTGGAGCCTGACACAAGTTCTAGAGCCTGAGCCGTAACCACCACTTGACCCTTATCGACATTCCGTTTATCAGTGGGACCCGGAGGAGATCGCCAACCAGTGGCACCCAGATGACACTCCTCCGCACACCGGAGAAGGTAGCTTTGATCCGTGGGATTAGACCAACTTAGGAAAAAAGCCTAAGCTTGGGGGAGTGCGTATTTCTCACCGACATTACATTCATGTTCACACACGTATTCTAGTGTCGGTGCTCATACTTTTTCATTGTACTATCCATGCTAGTTTATTTTTCTTTTTTCTTGCATTCTTCTTGTGTGTTTGAATAACCTTAAGAAAAACCAAAAAAATAGGTATAGCTTTTAGCTAGTTTACTTTCCATGCTTGTAGTAGTAGTAATTAAAAGAAAACCCCAAAAGATTTCTCGTTCTTCTTTTGCTTGTAGGGAGCTTTCTCATGTAAATAGTTTTATTTCTTTTCTTTTCTTTGGGGGTCGAGAGGAGAAGACCATGATGAAAGTGTTGAGTGGCTCTTATATGCATTATTGTTGATTTAACCAAGAACCCATATTACCTTGTCTTCTCCCTTGAATTGAATACTTGCAGATTCCAACTTAGTCCAATGCACATGCACTATTATTATTATCCACACCGTTCGGTCGTGCGAGTGAAAGGCAATAATGACGATATATGATGGACTTATTGAGATGAGAAAAACTGGTATGAACTCGACCTATCTTGTTTTTTAAATATGATTAGTTAATCGTTCCTGATTCAGCCTATTATGAATAAACATGTTTGCAATGACAATTAGAGATTATAGTTGCTTATTCCATGCTTAATTAGCTAGGAGTTTATAATGGTTTACCCTGCGTGCCAACATGTTATTAAAATGGTTGTTATGTGGTATGATAGAGTGGTATCCTCCATTGAATGTTTCGAGTGGCTTGACTTGGCACATGTTCACGCATGTAGTTGAAACAAAATCAACATAACCTCCACGGTATTTATGTTCATGGTGGATTATATCCTACTCATGCTTGTACTCAATGTCTATTAATTTTAATGCATATTCATGACTGTTGTCGCTCTTTGGTTTGTCGTCGCTTCCCAGTCTTTTTCTAGCCTTCACTTGTACTAAGCGGGAATACTGCTTGTGCATCCACTTCCATAAACCCCAAAGTTATTCCATATGAGTCCACCATACCTTCCTATATGCGATATCTACATGCCGTGCCAAGTAAATTTGTATGTGCCAAACTCTAAACCTTCAAATGAAATTTTGTTTTGTATGCTCGAACAGCTCATGTATCAACTAGGGCTTCTTAGGGTACATAGTAATTTCAAAAAAATCCTATGCACACGCAAGATCATGATGATGCATAGCAATGAGAGAGGAGAGTGTTGTCCATGTACCCTCGTAGACCGAAAGCGGAAGCGTTAGCACAATGCGATTGATGTAGTCGTACGTCTTCACGATCCGACCGATCAAGTACCGAACGTATGACACCTTCACATTCAGCACATGTTCAGCTCGATGACATCCCACGAACTCCGATCCAGCAGAGCTTTGTGGGATCAAGTACCGAACGTACGACACCTTCACGTTCAGCACACGTTCAACTCGATGACGTCCCACGAACTCCGATCCAGCAGAGCTTTGTGGGAGAGTTCCGTCAGCATGACGGCGTGATGATGGTGTTGATGATGCTACCGACGCAGGGCTTCGCCTAAGCACTGCTACGATATTACCGATGTGGAATATGGTAGAGGGGGGCACCACACACGGCTAAGAGATCAATGATCAATTGTTGTGTCTATGGGGTGCCCCCCTCCTCCGTATATAAAGGAGGGGAGGAGAGGGCCGACCAGGAGGAGGAGGCGCGCCCAAGGGGGGGAGTCCTACTCCCACCGGGAGTAGGACTCCTCCTTTTCCTATTTGGAGAGGGAGAGGGAAGGAAGAGGAAGGAGGGAGGAAGGAAAGGGGGGCCGGCCCCCCTCCCAATTCGGATTGGGCTTGGGGGGCGCCCCCTCCCTTGCTCCTTTCCCCTCCTTTCCACTAAAGCCCATTAAGGCCCATATACCTCCCAGGGGGTTCTGATAACCTCCCAATGCTCCGGTATTGTCCCAAGCTCACCCGGAACCATTCCGGTGTCCAAATATAGTCATACAATATATCAATCTTTATGTCTCAACCATTTCGAGACTCCTTGTCATGTCCGTGATCACATCCGGGACTCTGAACTACCTTCGGTACATCAAAACACATAAACTCATAATATAACCGTCATCGAACTTTAAGCGTGCGGACCCTATGGGTTCGAGAACTATGTAGACGTGACCGAGACACGTTTCCGGTCAACAACCAATAGCAGAACCTGGAAGCCCATATTGGCTCCCACATATTCTACGAAGATCTTTATCGGTCAAACCGCATAACAACATACGTTGTTCCTTTTGCCATCGGTATGTTACTTGTCCGAGATTCGATCGTCGGTATCTCAATACCTAGTTCAATCTCGTTACCGGCAAGTGTCTTTATTCGTTATGTAATGCATCATCCCGCAACTAACTCATTAATCACATTGCTTGCAAGGCTTATAGTGATGTGCATTACCGGGAGGGCCCAGAGATACCTCTCCGACAATCGGAGTGACAAATCCTAATCTCGAAATACGCCAACTCAACATGTACCTTCAGAGACACCTGTAGAGCACCTTTATAATCACCCAGTTACGTTGTGACGTTTGGTAGCACACAAAGTGTTCCTCCGGTAAACTGGAGTTGCATAATCTCATAGTCATAGGAACATGTATAAGTCATGAAGAAAGCAAATAGCAACATACTAAATGATCAAGTGCTAAGCTTACAGAATGGGTCAAGTCAATCACATCATTCTCTAATGATGTGATCCCGTTAATCAAATGACAACTCATGTCTATGGTTAGGAAACTTAACCATCTTTGATTAACGAGCTAGTCAAGTAGAGGCATACTAGTGACACTATGTTTGTCTATGTATTCACACATGTACTAAGTTTCCGGTTAATACAATTCTAGCATGAATAATAAAAATTTATCATGAAATAAGGAAATAAATAATAACTTTATTATTACCTCTAGGGCATATTTCCTTCAGTCTCCCACTTGCACTAGAGTCAATAATCTAGTTCACATCATCATGTGGTTTAACACCAATATTCACATCTGTATGTGATTAACATCCATAGTTCACATCGTCATGTGACCAATGCCCAAAGGGTTTACTAGAATAAATAATCTAGTTCACATTGCTATGTGATTAGTACCCAAAGAGTACTAAGGTATGATCATGTTTTGCTCATGAGAGAAGTTTAGTCAATGGGTCTGTCACATTCAGAGCCGTATGTATTTTTGCAAATATTCTATGTTTACAATGCTTTGCACGAAGCTACTCTAGCTAATTGCTCCCACTTTCAATATGTATCCAGATTGAGACTTAGAGTCATCTGGATCGGTGTAAAAGCTTGCACCGTTGTAACTCTTTATGACGAGCTCTTTTATCACGTCCATAACCGATAAATATTTCCTTAGTCCTCACTAAGGATATTCTTGACCGTTGTCCAGAGATCTACTTTTAGATCAAAAATTTCACTCCCTTGCCAAACTCAGAGCAAGGTATACAATAGGTCTGGTACACAGGATAGCATACTTTATAGAACCTATGACTGAGGCATGGGGAATGACTTTTCATTCTCTTTCTATTTTCTGCCATGGTCGGGTTTTGAGTCTTACTCAACTTCACACCTTGCAACACAGGCAAGAACTCCTTATTTGACTGTTCCATTTTGAACTATTTCAAAATCTTATCAAGGTATGTACTCATCAAAAAAATCTTATCAAGCGTCTTGATCTATCTCTATAGATCTTGATGCTCAATGTGCAAGCAGCTTCACCAAGGTCTTTCTTTTGAAAAACTCTTATTCAGGTATCCTTTTATGCTATCCAGAATTTCTATATCATTTCCAGTCAACAATATGTCATCTACATACAGTTTTAGAAAATGATACAGAGCACCCACTCACTTTCTTGTAAATGCATGCTTCTCCAAAAGTCTGTATAAAACCATATGCTTTGATCAACTCATCAAAGCATATACTCCAACTCCGAGATGCTTGCACCAGTCCATAGATGGATCGCTGGAGCTTGCACATTTTGTTAGCACCTTTAGGATTGACAAAACCTTCTGGTTGCATCATATGCAACTCTTCATTAATAAATCCATTAAGGAATGCAGTTTTGACATCCATTTGCCAGATTTCGTAAAATGTGGCAATTGCTAACATGATTCAGACAGACTTAAGCATTGATACGAGTGAGAAAATCTCATCGTATTCAACACCTTGAACTTGTCAAAAAACTTTTTGCGACAAGTTGAGCTTTGTAGATAGTAACACTACTTATCAGCGTCTGTCTTCCTCTTGAAGATCCCTTTATACAATATGGCTTGCCGATCATCGGGCAACTCCACCAAAGTCCACACTTTGTTCTCATACATGGATCCTATCTCAGATTTCATGGCCTCAAGCCATTTCACGGAATCTGGGCTCATCATCGCTTCCTCATAGTGTGTAGGTTCATCATGGTCTAGTAACATGACTTCTAGAACAGGATTACCGTACCACTCTGGTGTGGATTGTACTTTGGAAGACCTACGAGGTTCTGTAGTAACTTAATCTGAAGTTTCATGATCATCATCATTAGCTTCCTCACTAATTGGTGTAGGAATCACTGGAACTGACTTCTGTGATGAACTACTTTCCAATTCGGGAGAAGGTACAATTACCTTATCAAGCTCTACTTTCCTCCCACTCACTTCTTTTGAGATAAACTCCTTCTCCAGAAAGGATCCATCTTAGCAACGAATATCTTGCCTTCGGATCTGTGATAGAAGGTGTAGCCAATAGTTTCCTTTGGGTATTCTATGAAGACGCACTTCTCCGATTTGGGTTCGAGCTTATCAGGTTGAAACTTTTTCACATAAGCATCGCAACCCCAAAATTTAAGAAACGACAACTTTGGTTTCTTGCCAAATGTCAAGACCCCGACTCGATGTCACATCGATCTAGCTGGTAACACCTCATATCACTTTGCGGCCTCACGCACGGTATCCCCACGGGTGTCGTCTTGCCTTTTCCCGGGACCGTTTGCGCCTTTTGGCTCACGTATATGAAAGTGTCGCTAGCATCCATATGATAAAGAGCCCGGGCTGACATGACTAGTCGTAAACCCAAAGTGGCACAGACTTACAGGGACAGGCATCCATGACCCAGCTTCGAACGTGTCGGTCATCAGCAAGTGGGTCCGGGCTGTAGCACTGGGCTAGCAGGACTCCGGTAAACCGGGCTGTAGCGGGCTAACAGGACTCCGGTACTCAAAGCGTGACATTTCCCCGAAGGGACAGACACAGGAACGAAGAAGGACACATGCCGGCCAGCCTAAGTGTTCCAGAGCAGTAGCAAGCTACCATGGCTCAGCGGTAACACTAGGAGACATTTCCCGGTAAGAGAGGCTACTAAAGATAAACAACTAGATAGTCAGATCCCACACATACCAAGCATTTCAATCATACACGCAATATGCTCGATATGTGCAAATACAACGAAGCATCACAACATGACTCTATGACACAAGTACTTTATTTAAGGCTCAGTGAGCCATACATAACATACACAAAGGTACGGGTCTCACGACCCAACATACAAGTCATACAGTCATACAAGCCAGCAGCGGAAATAACTTGTCTGGGTACAGACAACTAGTAAAATAAAAGAGGCTTGGAAAGCCTAGCTATACTACGTGGTCCTTCACAAGTTCAGGGTCACCACCTGGGTCTTTAGCCTACTCGTTGATGTCAACGTCTACATAGAACCCATCAGAAGGGGTTGCAGTGTCTTCTGTAAAAATGTAGATTATAGCAACATGAGTACAAAGGTACTCAGCAAGACTTACATCAGATCCTACATACATGCATAGTGTCAAGAAGGGTTGGTGGAGTTATTGCAGCAAGCCAGCTTTGACTCTTGGCTAGTCTATCCTACGATACTCCAACTTGAAATGGTTTTGCGCACACGAGTCCACTACTCACCACTTCAATACACTACCGAGGATCCACCTCTGTCTTCCTACGGAAGAGCCATCCTCGGCACTCACACTTATCTTGAGGCTTTTAGTAGTTTCCATTTACTTGTCTATGAACTGTATAGGCAACCAAGTAGTCCTTTACCGCGGACGCGGCTATTCGAATAGATCATGTTAACCCTGCAGGGGGTACTTCTTCATACACGCTCTCACTACTTACCGTCGTTTACACGACATGTACTCGGCAACCTTCAAGCGGAAGCCCAACGTGGGTGTCGGCCACGACCTACCTAATCACCTAAGCCTCCAGTCCAGGTTTATCGCCTATTCAGGTTCCATCCGCAGGGAGTCCGGCCGAGGTTTCCCATACGGCCCCGAACGATGTGAACAGGGTTCCCGAGATACCTAACGGGTATTCGGTACACCGTGCCACGTACCTACCGCATCACAGCCCACCCCTACGGTCAGCGCTGTCCACGGCCTCCAGTAGGCTACAAACACCAGAAACTACTTGCAACTCCTGGACGGAGAGCTAGGGTGAATAAGAAGTCGAGAGGGTCCATTGGTTTCGGGCCCAATGCATGGTAGTAGCTGATTCTTAAATCACACATACAGATCTCAGTGCTTAAGGTCGGCTTCAATGAAACAACCCACCATGTACTCCTACATGGCCTCTCATCGATACCTTTACCAAATCGTGTTCACCACACCACTCTCATTACCGACATAATCATTTCACTCTAGCCCATCACCCAGATGAACCAGACCTGACACGACTCTAAGCATAGCAGCCATAGCAAGGTAGGAACAACACATACATATGGCTCAATCAACTCCTACACATGCTAGTGGGTTTCATCTAGTTACTGTGGCAATGACAGGTCATGCAGAGGAAATGGGTTCAACTACCGTAGCACACAGCAGTTTGAATCGCGTTGTCTTAATGCAGTAAAAGAGAGCAGGAGCGAGAACATGGGATTGTATCGATATGATCAAATGGTTGGTTGCTTGCCTGATGGTTCGATGCACGGATACGGTTCTTCGTTAGGGTAGTCACGGTACTCCTCGGGGACAGATCCTGTCGTAAAGGATAACGATACACAGGCATCACCAAACAATGTGCAACAATATGATGCATGCATGAAACATGGCAATATGAGTGTGTTGGGCTAATGCAACTAAAGCTACCAACGCTGTCAGGACCCCGACTCGATGTCACATCGATCTAGCTGGTAACACCTCATATCACTTTGCGGCCTCACGCACGGTATCCCCACGGGTGTCGTCTTACCTTTTCCCGGGACCGTTTGCGCTTTTTGGCTCGCGTATATGAAAGTGTCGCTAGCATCCATATGATAAAGAGCCCGGGCTGACATGACTAGTCGTAAACCCAAAGTGGCACAGACTTACAGGGACAGGCATCCATGACCCAGCTTCGAACGTGTCGGTCATCAGCAAGTGGGTCCGGGCTGTAGCACTGGGCTAGCAGGACTCCAGTAAACCGGGCTGTAGCGGGCTAACAGGACTCCGGTACTCAAAGCGTGACATTTCCCCGAAGGGACAGACACAGGAACGAAGAAGGACACATGCCGGCCAGCCTAAGTGTTCCAGAGCAGTAGCAAGCTACCATGGCTCAGCGGTAACACTAGGAGACATTTCCCGGTAAGAGAGGCTACTAAAGATAAACAACTAGATAGTCAGATCCCACACATACCAAGCATTTCAATCATACACACAATATGCTCGATATGTGCAAATACAACGAAGCATCACAACATGACTCTACGACACAAGTACTTCAGTGAACCATACATAACATACACAAAGGTACGGGTCTCACGACCCAACATACAAGTCATACAGTCATACAAACCAGCAGCGGAAGTAACTTGTCTGAGTACAGACAACTAGTAAAATAGAAGAGGCTTGGAAAGCCTAGCTATACTACGTGGTCCTTCACAAGCTCAGGGTCACCACCTGGGTCTTTAGCCTACTCGTTGATGTCAACGTCTACATAGAACCCATCAGAAGGGGTTGCAGCGTCTTCTGTAAAAATGTAGATTATAGCAACATGAGTACAAAGGTACTCAGCAAGACTTACATCAGATCCTACATACATGCATCGTATCAAGAAGGGTTGGTGGAGTTATTGCAGCAAGCCAGCTTTGACTCTTGGCTAGGCTATCCTACGATAATCCAACTTGAAATGGTTTTGCGCACACGAGTCCACTACTCACCACTTCAATACACTACCGAGGATCCACCTCCGTCTTCCTACGGAAGACCCATCCTCGGCACTCACACTTATCTTGAGGCTTTTAACAGTTTCCATTTACTTGTCTATGAACTGTATAGGCAACCAAGTAGTCCTTTACCGCGGACGCGGCTATTCGAATAGATTATGATAACCCTGCAGGGGTGTACTTCTTCATACATGTTTCCACCACTTAGCGTCTGCACACGACATGTGCTCGGCAGACTTCAAGCGAAAGCCGACGTGGGTGTAGACCACGACCTACCTAAACACTTAAGCCTCTAGTCCAGGTTTATCGCCTATTCAGGTTCCATCCGCAGGGAGTCTGGCCGAGGTTTCCCATACGGCCCCGAACGATGTGAACAGGGTTCCCGAGATACCTAACGGGTATTCGGTACACCGTGCCACGTACCTACCGCATCACAGCCCACCCCTACGGTCAGCGCTGTCCACGGCCTCCAGTAGGCTACAAACACCAGAAACTACTTGCAACTCCTGGACGGAGAACTAGGGTGAATAAGAAGCCGAGAGGGTCCATTGGTTTCGGGCCCAATGCATGGTAGTAGCTGATTCTTAAATCACACATACAGATCTCAGTGCTTAAGGTCGGCTTCAATGAAATAACCCACCATGTACTCCTACATGGCCTCTCATCGATACCTTTACCAAATCGTGTTCACCACACCACTCTCATTACCGACATAATCATTTCACTCTAGCCCATCACCCAGATGAACCAGACCTGACACGACTCTAAGCATAGCAGGCGTAGCAAGGTAGGAACAATACATGCATATGGCTCAATCAACTCCTACACATGCTAGTGGGTTTCATCTAGTTACTGTGGCAATGACAGGTCATGCAGAGGAAATGGGTTCAACTACCGTAGCACACAGCAGTTTGAATCGCGTTGTCTTAATGCAGTAAAAGAGAGCAGGAGCGAGAACATGGGATTGTATCGATATGATCAAATGGTTGGTTGCTTGCCTGATGGTTCGATGCACGGATACGGTTCTTCGTTAGGGTAATCACGGTACTCCTCGGGGACAGAACCTGTCGCAAAGGACATCGATACACAAGCATCACCAATCAATGTGCAACAATATGATGCATGCATGAAACATGGCAATATGAGTGTATTGGGCTAATGCAACTAAAGCCAGAAGGGTTTGAACAAATTTGAATCAAAGATTCAAATTTCAAATTCAAATATGGCCTTTTAAAGTGCGTTTCCTTGTTCTGCTTAAAACATCAATTTAACTTGTTTGATCATGCATGAAAATAGTACAGATGGATAGATTGGATTTTTCTAATCATTTTTCATATATAATTTGTCCAATTTGGAGTTACAGAATAAAAGTAATGAATTTTTGAAGTTTAAATAATATTCTGGAATTTCCTGATTTAATTTAAATCCAGAAAATCAATTACTGCGTCAGCATGACGTCAGCATGACGTCAGTGGTCAACTGCGGCTGGCTGAAGTCAAACCTGACGTGTGGGGGCCACACGTCAGTGACAGGGGGGGTTTAACAGGTTTAAATTAATCCTAATTAGGGATTAGTGGCGCTGGGGCCCACTGTCAGTGTCAGGGGGGGTTGACTAACAGTAGTTAGTGTTAATCTAACCACCTGGCCGACAGGGCCCACGCGTCAGTGACCCTGGGGGGTCAAACCCCAGGTCGGACAAGTCAAACCCCACCGGCGACATGACGCCGGCGAGGTCCGAGACGGCGGCGAGAGTGCCTTTTGCCATTCCGGCAACCAAATGGACGGCGGAAGGCATCTACGTGTTGCTGAGGTTGAGCCGCGACTATTGGTGGTGGTGGTTGGGCTCGGGGTGGCCGGAGTTGACGGCGGCGAGCTCGGCTGCGGCGGCCGGAGTTCAGGTGCGGTCGGGATCGATGTTGCAGAGGGTTTGGGGAGGCGTTAGTGTGTGCTGCGTGATCCCAGTGAGGTGTAGAGCACGATAGTGTACTCGGTTGGATGCTACGGTGACCGTGGCCACGACGGCGACATCGCCGGCGGCGTGGAGCTCTCGGCCAAGGTGGGGCTAGGGCCTAGGGGTCGGGAGAGGCCAGGGAAGAAGAGGGAAACGATCCGGGGGCTCACCGCGGTTGCAGTGGGCGTCGAAGCGGGCTCGGGGACGCGCCGGAGATGACGAATTCGACGGTGACGATGATCGGAGCCCGAAGAGGGGAACGGCGACGTGGCGGCGATGCAGGGCTTCCGGGGAGCTGTGGAGCGGTGGGGAGGAAGAGGGGGTTGTGGCGGAGCTTCTGAGCTAATCGGGGGAGCGAGGGGTGGCCGGAGATGACTGCTATGGCGAACGGCGGCGACGGTGGTGTTCGGCCGGGC
>NC_041389.1:648116354-648228473 GCF_002162155.2 Triticum dicoccoides
GCTACTTTGGAAAGACGATCGACCACGACGAAAATAGCATTATTCCCTCTTTTGGTCCGGGGAAAACCGGTAATGAAATCCATACCAATTTTATCCCATTTCCATTCAGGAATAGCTAAGGGTTGAAGGGTGCCAGCAGGCCGTTGATGCTCTGCTTTTACACGACGACAGACGTCGCAATTTGCAATATACTGAGCAATTTCTCTCTTCATCCTAGTCCACCAGAACCTCTGGCGTAGGTCCTGATACATTTTAGTGCTACCGGGATGAATGGTGAGAGGAGATTCATGAGCTTCCTTAAGGATTAATCGCCTTAGGTTGCGCACTTTGGGAACCACTAATCGATTCCCGAAGTATACGACTCCTTGATCATTAATGGAGAAACAATTCGCAATTCCTTTCTGAATGTTCCTCTTGATGCGGGAGATTCCCGGATCTACCTTCTGTGCTTTAATAATTTGATCCGTAAGGGTAGGTTTTGCCACCAAGGTGGAAAGAAAACCTTGAGGTGCAATGTGAAGGTTAAGCTTCCGAAATTCCTCATGGAGAAGCGGTTGACTTTGTTGTAACATCAGGTTGTTACAATAAGATTTACGACTTAGCGCATCAGCCATGACGTTGGCTTTCCCTGGGGTGTAAGTTATTCCTAAGTCGAAGTCTGTGATCAATTCAACCCAACGTCTCTGCCTGTGATTCAAATCCGGTTGGGTGAAAATATACTTCAGACTTTGGTGATCAGTGAATATTTCGCAACGATTACCGAGGAGGTAATGTCGCCAGGTCTTAAGTGCATAGACTACGGCTGCAAGCTCTAGATCATGAGTAGGATAATTTTCCTCATGTGGGTGCAATTGCCGTGAAGCGTAAGCAATTACGTGTCGATCTTGCATAAGAATGCAACCTAGTCCTTGTCGCGAGGCGTCGCAGTAGATAACAAAGTCCTTGGAGAAGTCTGGCGGTACCAGTACGGGAGCAGAGGTCAGGCGTCTTTTCAGTTCCTGAAAACTGTGCTCACATTGTGGAGTCCATTCGAACTTCTTATCTTTCTTGAGGAGTTCGGTTAGAGGTTTGGCAACTTTGGAGAAGTTCTCGACAAAGCGACGGCAATAGCTTGCTAAGCCTAGAAAACTCCGAACTTGCTTGACCGATTCGGGTGGAGTCCAATTAAGGATGGCTTGAACTCGCTCAGGGTTAACAGCAATACCTTTACCAGATATTACATGACCCAGATAGGTCACTTCTGACAACCAGAATTCACATTTTGAAAATTTGGCATAAAGGCGATGCTCTCGAAGTTTCTTCAACACTAGCCTTAAATGTTCGGCATGTTCTTCCTCGTTCTTGGAGTAAATGAGTATGTCATCGAGATAAACTACGACGAATTTATCCAAATACTCCATGAAGATTGAGTTCATTAACCGAGAAAAGGTGGCTGGAGCGTTGGTTAAACCGAAGGACATGACGGTGTACTCGTATTGGCCATAACGAGTAACAAAGGCCGTTTTAGGAATGTCCCCGTTTCTGATTTTGATTTGATGGTAGCCCAACCTCAAATCCATCTTGGAGAAGACTGAGGATCCAGCGAGCTGATCATACAGGTCGTTGATCCTGGGAAGTGGATATTTGTTCTTGATTGTGACCAAATTGACAGGTCGGTAATCTACAACCATCCGGTCCGTACCATCCTTTTTCTTAACGAATAGGACGGGGCAAGCCCACGGAGATGAACTAGGGCGGATGAAACCCTTTTTCAAGGATTCATGGAGTTGTTTCTTAAGCTCGGCTAGTTCTAGGGGTGCCATCTTATAGGGTCTTCTAGCAATCGGAACGGTTCCGGGGATGATGTCTATTACGAACTCAACATCCCTGTCAGGTGGAACACCTGGCAATTCCTTTGGAAAAACATCCGGGAAGTCACAGACTACCGGAACATCCTCAAGGTCTGGCAAGGGGCTGGCGTTAAGAGAATATAATTGTCGCTTGGCTATTCGGGTCAAGACATTGACTATCTTCCCCGAAGGATGAGTGAGTTGAACAGTCCTAGAGAAGCAATCAATTTTGGCTTGGTGAGCTGACATCCAGTCCATACCCAAAATGATATTAATATCTGAAGATTTAAGGGCTATCAAAGATGCGAGAAAGACAAGTCTGTCGACTTGGATTTCATTTCCATGGCTTACTCTAGAAGTTTGCCATTTGGATCCCGGAGTTTGAATTACCATAGAGGTTGGCATATCACCGAATGCGACGTTATGCAGGCGAGCATAGTTTTCAGATATAAAAGAATGAGAGGCTCCTGTATCGAAAAGAACAGATGCCGGGTGGCAATTAACAAGAAGCGTACCGAGAACGACGTTGGGATCCTCTTGAGCTTCTTCGGCAGAGATACAGTTGACATGGCCACGTGAAGCGGTGACCGGTTTAGCATGAAACACTTTCCCTGTCGGCTTGCCACGGCCAACAGCTTTAGCAGATTGATTGGGGTTGGTCTGGGGACACTCACGCATATAGTGACCAGATTCCCCACACTTGAAACAAGTCACGGAACTGGTACGTGGAGGAGCATTGTTAGATGGACCCCCATAGGGCTTGGCCGGTGCAGACTGTTGAACAGGGCGAGGCGCCTGGAAAGATGGCCTCGGTGTGAACCTGGGTGGCAGGGCGGTATTGGGCACCCACACGCGGCGCTTCTGAGGACCAGCACCGGATGAGGAACCCATATCACGTCCATGCTTGCGTGTTGCGTCATAGTCAGTCTGACCAGTTTCAGCACTGATGGCTTTGTTGACAAGTTTCGAAAAAGATGTGCACTCATGCAGACGGAGGTCGCGGCGAAGCTCAGGACTAAGGCCCTTACGGAACCTTGCTTGCTTCTTGGCGTCAGTAGAAACTTCCTCAGTTGCATATCGGGCGAGATTACCAAACTCCCTGCTATAGGCATCCACAGAAAGTCGGCCTTGGGTGAAACTGCAAAATTCTTCACGTTTACGGTCCATGAGACCCTCCGGAATGTGATGTTCACGGAAAGCCTCGCTGAACTCAGCCCAAGTTGTGACATGGCCCGCTGGGCGCATAGCTCCATAATTCTCCCACCATAGACTGGCGGGGCCTTCAAGATGATATGCAGCAAAGGTGACCTTGTCAGCCTCCGCTACCAGCGCGGAACGCAGTTTGTAAGAGATACTGCGAAGCCAGTCATCAGCGTCGAGGGGCTCGACGGAGTGGTGGAACGTGGGTGGATGCAATTTGATAAAATCACTGAGTGACACCACGTTAGCCCTCTGATGGTGTGCTGTATTCTGTTCAATACGCTCCAACAAACGGTTTGTCTCCCGCTTGTTTCTCTCAGCTTCCATCATAACCTCGGCTAGTGAAGGAGGATGAGGCAGATTTGCATCCCTAGCTTCACTGCCTTCGGCCTGCTCTTGAGAAGCAGGGTTAGCGCGCGTGTTGACCATCCTAGGTAAACAAGACAATGATTTAGTCAGGATGGTAAAATTCCGACATAGGATTCATAATGTAAGAAATAACTCGGAATGCAAGATGATCATCCGTATGACATGGTAGATACAGAAACTGCTTCTTTTATTCCATCGTCATACACACCATACAGGGTTTAGTACAAGACCAAACAAAGTACTATTACGGTGAAAAGAGGATTACATCTCATCGGAGGCATTCCAAGCTCCTATACATTATTTTTCTACACCTCCGGAAGGAGTACAAACTAGGTCATATCCCACGAGTCATGCGGGACGATAGACGACACAGCTAGTGCGAACTAGTGATACTACCACTAACTCAGACCGACCCGTAGTAGTCCTCGTAGAAGTCACCTCCATAGCCTGGGAGCTCAACATGATCATCTGGAAACAGACGGTCTCGCGGAGCTTGTGGACCATAGGGGCTAGGATGAGGCCTTGGACCAACAAACGGTGGCCTGCGGGGACCGCGAGGTGGGGTGATGCCTCCTACATCACGCCAAACCATCACGTCTGGCAGAGCAGATCTCACAGGATAGAGATCGCGTATATCTGAATATCCAGCTTGCACCGCCGGTGCGAACCGAGTCAAAGTGGCCCAGTGGTCAGCACGGGTGTTGAAGAGCTCTAGCCTTAAGGCCCGATTTTCACGGTCCTTATCCTCGAGCATCTCAGCAGTGGTGCGAGTCCGTGAATCCTCCTGAGTGGGGTCAACACTGTCAGGACCCCGACTCGATGTCACATCGATCTAGCTGGTAACACCTCATATCACTTTGCGGCCTCACGCACGGTATCCCCACGGGTGTCGTCTTACCTTTTCCCGGGACCGTTTGCGCCTTTTGGCTCACGTATATGATAGTGTCGCTAGCATCCATATGATAAAGAGCCCGGGCTGACATGACTAGTCGTAAACCCAAAGTGGCACATACTTACAGGGACAGGCATCCATGACCCAGCTTCGAACGTGTCGGTCATCAGCAAGTGGGTCCGGGCTGTAGCACTGGGCTAACAGGACTCCGGTAAACCGGGCTGTAGCGGGCTAACAGGACTCCGGTACTCAAAGCGTGACATTTCCCCGAAGGGACAGACACAGGAACGAAGAAGGACACATGCCGGCCAGCCTAAGTGTTCCAGAGCAGTAGCAAGCTACCATGGCTCAGCGGTAACACTAGGAGACATTTCCCGGTAAGAGAGGCTACTAAAGATAAACAACTAGATAGTCAGATCCCACACATACCAAGCATTTCAATCATACACACAATATGCTCGATATGTGCAAATACAACGAAGCATCACAACATGACTCTACGACACAAGTACTTTATTTAAGGCTCAGGGAGCCATACATAGCATACACAAAGATACGGGTCACACGACCCAACATACAAGTCATACAGTCATACAAACCAGCAGCGGAAGTAACTTGTCTGAGTACAGACAACTAGTAAAATAAAAGAGGCTTGGAAAGCCTAGCTATACTACATGGTCCTTCACAAGCTCAGGGTCACCACCTGGGTCTTTAGCCTACTCGTGGATGTCAACGTCTGCATAGAACCCATCAGAAGGGGTTGCAGCATCTTCTGTAAAAATGTAAATTATAGCAACATGAGTACAAAGGTACTCAGCAAGTCTTACATCAGATCCTACATACATGCATAGTATCAAGAAGGGTTGGTGGAGTTATTGCAGCAAGCCAGCTTTGACTCTTGGCTAGGCTATCCTACGATACTCCAACTTGAAATGGTTTTGCGCACACGAGTCCACTACTCACCACTTCAATACACTACCGAGGATCCACCTCCGTCTTCCTACGGAAGAGCCATCCTCGGCACTCACACTTATCTTGAGGCTTTTAACAGTTTTCCATTTACTTGTCTATGAACTGTATAGGCAACCAAGTAGTCCTTGACCGCGGACGCGGCTATTCGAATAGATCATGTTAACCCTGCAGGGGTGTACTTCTTCATACACGCTCTCACCACTTACCGTCGTTTACACGACATGTACTCGCCAACCTTCAAGTGGAGGCCCAACGTGGGTGTCGGCCATGACCTACCTAATCACCTAAGCCTCCAGTCCAGGTTTATCGCCTATTCAGGTTCCATCCGCAGGGAGTCCGGCCGAGGTTTCCCATACGGCCCCGAACGATGTGAACAGGGTTCCCGAGATACCTAACGGGTATTCGGTACACCCGGCCACGTACCTACCGCATCACAGCCCACCCCTACGGTCAGCGCTGTCCACGGCCTCCAGTAGGCTACAAACACCAGAAACTACTTGCAACTCCTGGACGGAGAACTAGGGTGAATAAGAAGCCGAGAGGGTCCATTGGTTTCGGGCCCAATGCATGGTAGTAGCTGATTCTTAAATCACACATACAGATCTCAGTGCTTAAGGTCGGCTTCAATGAAACAACCCACCATGTACTCCTACATGGCCTCTCATCGATACCTTTACCAAATCGTGTTCACCACACCACTCTCATTACCGACATAATCATTTCACTCTAGCCCATCACCCAGATGAACCAGACCTGACACGACTCTAAGCATAGCAGGCGTAGCAAGGTAGGAACAATACATGCATATGGCTCAATCAACTCCTACACATGCTAGTGGGTTTCATCTAGTTACTGTGGCAATGACAGGTCATGCAGAGGAAATGGGTTCAACTACCGTAGCACACAGCAGTTTGAATCGCGTTGTCTTAATGCAGTAAAAGAGAGCAGGAGCGAGAACATGGGATTGTATCGATATGATCAAATGGTTGGTTGCTTGCCTGATGGTTCGATGCACGGATACGGTTCTTCGTTAGGGTAATCACGGTACTCCTCGGGGACAGAACCTGTCGCAAAGGACATCGATACACAAGCATCACCAATCAATGTGCAACAATATGATGCATGCATGAAACATGGCAATATGAGTGTATTGGGCTAATGCAACTAAAGCCAGAAGGGTTTGAACAAATTTGAATCAAAGATTCAAATTTCAAATTCAAATATGGCCTTTTAAAGTGCTTTTCCTTGTTCTGCTTAAAACATCAATTTAACTTGTTTGATCATGCATGAAAATAGTACAGATGGATAGATTGGATTTTTCTGATCATTTTTCATATATAATTTGTCCAATTTGGAGTTACAGAATAAAAGTTATGAATTTTTGAAGTTTAAATAATATTCTGCAATTTCCTGATTTAATTTAAATCCAGAAAATCAATTACTGCGTCAGCATGACGTCAGCATGACGTCAGTGGTCAACTGCGGCTGGCTGAAGTCAAACCTGACGTGTGGGGGCCACACGTCAGTGACAGGGGGGTTTAACAGGTTTAAATTAATCCTAATTAGGGATTAGTGGCGCTGGGGCCCACTGTCAGTGTCAGGGGGGGTTGACTAACAGTAGTTAGTGTTAATCTAACCACCTGGCCGACAGGGCCCACGCATCAGTGACCCTGGGGGGTCAAACCCCAGGTCGGACAAGTCAAACCCCACCGGCGACATGACGCCGGCGAGGTCGGAGACGGCGGCGAGAGTGCCTTTTGCCATTCCGGCAACCATATGGACGGCGGAAGGCATCTACGTGTTGCTGAGGTTGAGCCGCGACTATTGGTGGTGGTGGTTGGGCTCGGGGTGGCCGGAGTTGACGGCGGCGAGCTCGGCTGCGGCGGCCGGAGTTCGGGTGCGGTCGGGATCGATGTTGCAGAGGGTTTGGGGAGGCGTTAGTGTGTGCTGCGTGATCCCAGTGAGGTGTAGAGCACGATAGTGTACTCGGTTGGATGCTACGGTGACCGTGGCCACGACGGCGACATCGCCGGCGGCGTGGAGCTCTCGGCCAAGGTAGGGCTAGGGCCTAGGGGTCGGGAGAGGCCAGGGAAGAAGAGGGAAACGATCCGGGGGCTCACCGCGGTTGCAGTGGGCGTCGAAGCGGGCTCGGGGACGCGCCGGAGACGACGAATTCGACGGCGACGATGATCGGAGACCGAAGAGGGGAACGGCGACGTGGCGGCGATGCAGGGCTTCCGGGGAGCTGTGGAGCGGTGGGGAGGAAGAGGGGGTTGTGGCGGAGCTTCTGAGCTAATCGGGGGAGCGAGGGGTGGCCGGAGATGACTGCTATGGCGAACGGCGGCGACGGTGGTGTTCGGCCGGGCGAGAGAGAGAGCGAGGGAGAGGAGGGGAGAGCCGGGGGAGAGTGAGAGAGAGCAGGGGGGATCGGGACGGCCTGCGGGAGTCGTCCACGCGGCCAGGAGCTCGTCGGCAAGCAGGAGGTGGCCGCGCGGCCGTGCGCGCGCGAGCACGCAGCAGCTTCGGGGCGAGGGGAGGAAGACGACGGAGAGCTGCAGTGCTGGGCTGGGTCGGCTGCTGGCTGGGCCAGCCAGCTGGCTGGGCCGCACAGGTAAGTTTTCCCCCCTTTTCTTCTGTTTCTGTTTTTATTTAATATATCTGCAACTTTGTTGAATTAAATAAAATACCTAGGCAAGTTCAAAAATCACCAAACTATTCCTGGCTCATGGTTGGATTATTTCCAACATGAAACATTTTAGTTTGGAGATATTTGAGCATTTAAATATTTTATATTATTTTAAATGCCCAAATTCAAATATTTATGATTTAATTCAAAAACCCTAGGATGGCCTAGGAAAATGTGCATCACTTTTGGCAGAGGTTCTGAACCAAGGCAAAAATGATGGGCATTTTAGAAGGGCATTTCAGGTTCATTGAAAAATTATTTTAGTAACCCTAGTTGGTTTCAGAGGGGACTGGGGGTTCTGTCATCCCCATTTCAAGTTTCTGATGAAAGGGTAAACATGATGCAACACTCTAATGCATGACTAGCTAGGGTGTGACACCAAACCACAATTCATAAGGCGTCGTCTCAAACGGATTTTGATGGTGCCTTATTTAAAGTGAATGCAGCTATCTCTAATGCATAACCCCAAAACAACAGTGGTAAATCGGTAAGATACATCATAGATTGCACCATATCCAATAAAGTGCGGTTACGACATTCGGACACACCATTATGCTGTTGTGTTACATGTGGCATGAGCTGTGGAACTATTCCACATTGGTTTTAAATGAAGGCCAAACTCGTAACTCAAATATTTATCTCTGCGATCAGATTGTAGAAACTTTTTTTCTTATTACGATGATTCTCCACTTCACCCTGAAATTCTTTGAACTTTTCAAATGTTTCAGACTTATGCTTCATTAAGTAGATATACTCATAGCTGCTCAAATCATCTGTGAAGGTCAGAAAATAACAATACCTGCCACGAGCATCAACACCCATTGGACCGCATACATCGATATGTATTATTTCCATCAAGTCAGTAGCTCGTTCCATTGTTCCGGAGAACGGAGTTTTAGTCATCTTGCCCAAAAGTCACGGTTCGCAAGCATCAAATGATTCATAACCAAGTGATTCCAAAAGTCCATCTTAATGGAGTTTCTTCATGCGCTTTACACCGATATGACCCAAACGGCAGTGCCACAAATAAGTTGCACTATCATTATCAACTTTGCATCTTTTGGCATCAATATTATGAATATGTGTATCACTACGATCGAGATCCAACAAACTATTTTCATCGGGTGTATGCCCATCAAAGGTTTTATTCATGTAAACGGAACAACAATTATTCTCTGACTTTAAATGAATAATCGTATTGCAATAAAAATGATCAAATCATATTCATGCTCAACACAAACGCCAAATAACATTTATTTAGGTTTTACACTAATCCCGAAAGTATAGGGAGTGTGCGATGATGATCATATCAATCTTAAAACCACTTCCAACACACATCGTCACCCAACTAGTCTCTGTTTATTCTGTAACTCATGTTTCGAGTTACTGATTTTTAGCAACCGAACAAGTATCAAATACCCAGGGGCTACTATAAACACTAGTAAGGTACACATCAATAACCTGTATATCAAATATACCCTTGTTCACTTTGCCATCCTTCTTATCCACCAAATATTCAGGGTATTTCCGCTTCTAGTGACCATTTCCTTTGCAGTAGAAGCACTCAGTTTCAGGCTTTGGTCCAGTTTTGGGTTTCCTCGCGGGAGTGACAACTTTCTTGTCATTCTACTTGAAGTTCCCTATCTTTCCCTTTGCCCTTTTCTTGAAACTAGTGGTCTTGTCAATCATCAACACTTGATGCTCTTTCTTGATTTCTACCTTCGTTGATTTCAGCATCACGAAGAGCTCGGGAATCGTTTTTGTCATCCCTTGCATACTATAGTTCATCACGAAGTTCTACTAACTTGGTGATGACGACTAGAGAACTCTATCAATCACTATCTTATCTGGATGATTAACTCCCACTTGATTCAAGTGATTGTAGTACCCAGACAATCTGAGCACATGCTCACTGCTTGAGCTATTTTCCTCCATCTTTTAGCTATAGAACTTGTTGGAGACTTCATATCTCTCAACTTGGGTATTTGCTTGAAATATTAACTTCAACTTCTGGAACATCTCATATGGTCCATGACGTTCAAAACATCTTTGAAGTCCCGATTCTATGTCGTTAAGCATGGTGCACTAAACTATCAAGTAGTCGTCATATTGAGCTAGCCAAACGTTCATAACGTCTGCATCTGCTCCTGCAATAGGTCTATCACCTAGCGGTGCATCAAGGACATAATTCTTCTATGTAGCAATGAGGATAAACCTCAGATCATGGACCCAGTCCGTATCATTGGTACTATCATCTTTCAACTTAGTTTTCTCTAGGAACACATATAAAACATAGGGAAGCAACAACGCGAGCTATTGATCTACAACATAATTTGAAAAATACTATCAGGACAAAGTTCATGATAAATTTAAGTTCAATTAATCATATTACTTAAGAACTCCCACTTAGACAGACATCTCTCTAATCATCTCAGTGATCACGTGATCTAAATCAACTAAACCATAACCGATCATCACGTGAAATGGAGTAGTTTTCAATGGTGAACATCACTATGTTTATCATATCTACTATATGATTCATGCTTGACCTTTCGGTCTCAGTGTTCCGAGGCCATATCTTCATATGCTAGGCTCATCAAGTTTAACCCGAGTATTATGCGTGTGCAAAACTGGCTTGCACCCGGTGTAGATGAACGTAGAGCTTATCAAACCCGATCATCACGTGGTGTCTCGGCACGATGAACTTTGGCAACGGTGCATACTTAGGGAGAACACTTTTACCTTGAAATTTAGTGAGAGATCATCTAATGATACCGTCAATCAAAGCAAAATAAGATGCATAAAGGATAAACATCACATGCAATCAATATAAGTGATATGATATGGCCATCATCATCTTGTGCTTGTGATCTCCATCTCCGAAGCACCGTCATGATCACCATCGTCACCGGTGCGACACCTTGATCTCAATCGTAGCATCGTTGTCGTCTCGCCAACTATTGCTTCTACGACTATCGCTACCACTTAGTAATAAAGTAAAGCAATTACAAGGCGATTGTATTGCATACAATAAAGTGACAACCATATGGCTCCTGCAAGTTGCAGATAACTCGGTTACAAAACATGATCATCTCATACAATAAAATATAGCATCATGTCTTGACCATATCACATCACAACATGCCCTGCAAAAACAAGTTAGACGTCCTCTACTTTATTGTTGCAAGTTTTACGTGGCTGCTACGGGCTAAGCAAGAACCGTTCTTACATACGCATCAATACCACAACGATAGTTCGTCAAGTTAGTGTTGTTTTAACCTTCTCAAGGACCGAGCGTAGCCACACTCTGTTCAAATAAAGTTGGAGAAACTGACACCCGCTAGCCACCTATGTGCAAAGCACGTCGGTAGAACCAGTCTAGCGTAAGCGTATGCGTAATGTCGGTCCGGGCCGCTTCATCCAACAATACCGCCGAACCAAAGTATGACATGCTGGTAAGTAGTATGACTTGTATCGCCCACAACTCACTTGTGTTCTACTCGTGCATATAACATCTACGCATAAAACCAGGCTCGGATGCCACTGTTAGGGAACGTAGTAATTTCAAAAAAAATCCTACGCACACGCAAGATCATGGTGATGCATAGCAACAAGAGGGGAGAGTGTTGTCCACGTACCCTCGTAGACAGAAAGCGGAAGCGTTAGCACAACGCGGTTGATGTAGTCGTACGTCTTCACGATCCGACCGATCAAGTACCGAACATACGACACCTCCGAGTTCAGCACACGTTCAGCACGATGACGTCCCACGAACTCCGATCCAGCAGAGCTTTGCGGGAGAGTTCCATCAGCACGATGGCATGATGATGGTGTAGATGATGCTATCGACACAGGGCTTTGCCTAAGCACTGCTACGATATTACCAAGGTGGAATATGGTAGAGGGGGGCACCGCACATGGCTAAGAGATCAATGATCAATTATTGTGTCTATGGGATGCCCCCCTCCTCCGTATATAAAGGAGGGGAGGAAAGGGCCGGCCAGGAGGAGGAGGCGCGCCCAAGGGGGGGAGTCCTACTCCCGCCGGGAGTAGGACTCCTCCTTTTCCTATTTGGAGAGGGAGAGGGAAGGAAGAGGAAGGAGGGAGGAAGGGAAGGGGGGCCGACCCCCTCCCAATTCGGATTGGGCTTGGGGGGGCGCGCCCCCTCCCTTGCTCCATTCCCCTCCTTTCCACTAAAGCCCATTAAGGCCATATACCTCCCGGGGGGTTCCGATAACCTCCCGGGGGGTTCCGATAACCTCCCGGGGGGTTCCGATAACCTCCCGGTGCTCCGGTATTGTCCCAATCTCACCCGGAACCATTCCGGTGTCCAAATATAGTCATACAATATATCAATATTTATGTCTCGACCATTTCGAGACTCCTCGTCATGTCCGTGATCACATCCGGGACTCAAAACTACCTTCAGCACATCAAAACACATAAACTCATAATATAACCGTCATCGAACTTTAAGCGTGCGGACCCTACGGGTTCGAGAACTATGTAGACATGACCGAGACACATTTCCGGTCAATAACCAATAGCGGAACCTGGATGCTCATATTGGCTCTCACATATTCTACGAAGATCTTTATCGGTCAAACCGCATAACAACATACTGATGTCTACTACACAACCTTCTTCTTGTAGACGTTGTTGGGCCTGCAAGTGCACAGGTTTGTAGGACAGTAGCAAATTTCCCTCAAGTGGATGACCTAAGGTTTATCAATCCGTGGGAGGCGTAGGATGAAGATGGTCTCTCTCAAACAACCCTGCAACCAAATAACAAAAAGTCTCTTGTGTCCCCAACACATCCAATACAATGGTAAATTGTATAGGTGCACTAGTTCGGCAAAGAGATGGTGATACAAGTGCAAAATAGATGGTAGATATAAGTTTTTGTAGTCTGAAATAATAAAAACAGCAAGGTAGCGAGCGATAGAAGTGAGCGTAAACGGTATTGGAATGATAGGAAACAAGGCCTAGGGTTCATACTTTCACTAGTGCAAGTTCTCTCAACAATAATAACATAGATAGATCATATAACAAGCCCTCAACATGCAACAAAGAGTCACTCCGAAGCCACTAATAGCGGAGAACAAACGTAGAGATTATGGTAGGGTATGAAACCACCTCAAAGTTATTCTTTCGGATCGATCTATAAAAGAGTTCGTACTAGAATAACACCTTAAGACACAAATCAACCAAAACCCTAATGTCACCTAGATACTCCATTGTCACCTCAAGTATCTGTGGGCATGATTATACGATATGCATCACACAATCTCATATTCATCCAACCAACATAAAAGTACTTCAAAGAGTGCCCCAAAGTCTCTACCGGAGAGTCAAGAACGTGTGCCAAGCCCTATGCATAGGTTCCCAATGTCACAAAACCCGCAAGTTGATCACCAAGACATACATCAAGTGTTCTCATAAAAGACTCAATCCGATAAGATAACTTCAAAGGGGAAACTCAATTCATCACAAGAGAGTAGAGGGGGAGAAACATCATAAAATCCAACTACAATAGCAAAGCTCGGGATACATCAAGATCGTGCCATAGAGGGAACACGAGAGAGAACACGAGAGAGAGAGATCAAACACATAGCTACTGGTACATACCCTCGGCCCCGAGGGTCAACTACTCCCTCCTCATCATGGATAGCGCCGGGATGATGAAGATGGCCACCGGTGATGGGTTCCCCCTCCGGCAGGGTGCCGGAACGGGCTCCCGAGAGGTTTTTGGTGGCTACAGAGGCTTGCGGCGGCGGAACTCCCGATCTATCTTCTGTTCTGGAAGTTTTAGGGTACGTAGGTATATATGGGTGCAAGGGGTACGTCGGTGGACCTCCGGGGTGCTCACGAGGCAGGGGGCGCGCCCTAGGGGGGTGGGCGCCCCCCCCCCCACCCTCGTGGTCAGCCCGGGACTCCCCTGACGTGCACTCCAAGTCTATTAGGACGCTTTCCTTCCAAAAATAACTTCTCTAGTTGATTTCGTTCCGTTTTGACTCCGTGTGATATTCCTTTTCCTCGAAACACTGAAATAGGCATAAAACAGCAAATCTGGGCTGGGCCTCCGGTTAATAGGTTAGTCCCAAAAATAATATAAAAGTGGATAATAAAGCCCAATATTGCCCAAAATAGTAGATAAAGTAGCATGGAGCAATCAAAATTATAGATACATTGGAGACGTATCAAGCATCCCCAAGCTTAATTCCTGCTCGTCCTTGAGTAGGTAAATGATAAAAAGATAATTTTTGATGTGGAGTGCTACTTGGCATAATTTCAATGTAATTCTTCTTACTTGTGATATGAATGTTCAGATCCGAAAGATTCAAGACAAAAGTTCATATTGACATAAAAATAATAATACTTCAAGCATACTAATCAAAGCAATCATGTCTTCTCAAAATAACATGGCAAAAGAAAGTTCATCCCTACAAAATCATATAGTTAGGCTATGCTTCATTTTCGTCACAAAAAGATGTTCCCAACTTCTATACCCCCGATGACAAGCCAAGCAATTGTTTCATACTTAAATAATCTCAAAAAATTTCAACCTTCACGCAATACATGAGCGTGAGCCATGGATATAGCACTATGGGTGGAATAGAATATGATGATGGGGATTGTGTGGAGAAGACAAAAAAAGGAGAAAGTCTCACATTGACGAGGATAATCAACGGGCTATGGAGATGCCCATCAATTGATGTCAACATGAGGAGTAGGGATTGCCATGCAACGGATGCACTAGAGCTATAAATGCTCAACAAAAGAAAACTAGTGGGTGTGCATCCAACTCGCTTGCTCATGAAGACCTAGGGCATTTGAGGAAGCCCATCGTAGGAATATACAAGCCAAGTTCTATAATGAAAAATTCCCACTAGTATAAAAAGACAACTTATGAGACTCACTACATGAAGAACAAGGTGCTACTTTGAAGCACAATATATGAGACTCACTATATGAAGAACAAGGTGCTACTTTGAAGCACAAGTGTGGAAAAAGAGATAGTAGCATTGCCCTTTTATTTTCTTTTTTTAGCCTTTCTCTTTTTTGGACTTTCTCCTTTTTTTGGGGCAATGCTCTAATAATGATGATCATCACACTTCTATTGATTACAACCATAAGGATTACAACTCGAAACTTAGAACAAGATATGACTCTATATGAATGCCTCCGGCGGTATACCGGGATGGTGCAATGAATCAAGAGTGACATGTATGAAAAATAATGCATGGTGGCTTTGCCACAAATACGATGTCAACTACATGATCATGCAATGGCAATATGACAAAAGTAATGTATGTCATGAATATGATGATGGAAGTTGCATGGCAATATATCTCAGAATGGCTATGGAAATGCCATGATAGGTACGTATGGTGGATGTTTTGAGGAAGATATAAGGAGGTTTATGTGTGATAGAGCATATCGTATCATGGGGTTTGGATGCACCGGCGAAGTTTGCACCAACTCTCATGGTGAGAAAGGGCAATGCACGGTATCGAAGAGGCTAGCAAAGGCGGAAAGGTGAGAGTGCGTATAATCCATGGACTCAACATTAGTCAAAAGAACTCATATACTTATTGCAAAAATTTAGAAGTCACCAAAAATCAAGTACTACGCGCATGCTCCTAGGGGGGAGGTTGGTAGGAGTTAACCATGGCGCGCCCCCGACCTTCACTCATAAGGATGCACAAGCCAGGTACACTTCATATTTCAAATTTGTTACACAACTTTAACCAGACGTGCATGCTACGGGACTTGCAAACTTCAACACAAGCATTTCTCAAATTCACAATTACTCAACTAGCACGACTTTGATATTATCACCTCCATATCTCAAAACAATTATCAAACCTCAAACTTATCTTAGTATTCAATTCACTCAAAAGAAAGTTTCACATATCTTGAACACCAAGTATATTAACATTAAGCAAATTACCATGCTATTAACGAATCTCAAAATAATCTAAGTGAATCATGAGAGTTCATCTATTTCTTCAAAATAAAACTACCACCATGCTCTAAAATACATAAGTGAAGCAGTAGAGCAAACAACAAACTACTCCAAAAGATATAAGTGAAGATCAATGAGTAGTCGAATAATTATGCAACTATGTGAAGACTCTCCCATTTAATAATTTCAGATCTTGATACTTTATTCAGCAAAGCAAAGCTAAATAAAAATACATTGCAAGGATAGCACAACTCATGTGAAGAAGCAAAAACTTAGGCTCAACTGATACTAACCGATAGTTGTTGAAGAAGAAAGGTGGGATGCCTACCGGGGCATCCCCAAGCTTAGATGCTTGAGGCTTCTTGGAATATTATCTTGGGGTGCCTTAGGCATCCCCAAGCTTGAACTTTTGTGTCTCCTTAATTCCTCTCATATCATGGTTTCTCTTCTTTTTATCAAAAGCTTCATTCACAACAAACTCAACAAGAACTCGTGAGATAGGTTAGTATAAACCAATGCAAAACCTTATCATTTTCTACTGTAACAAATCACTAAAATTATTATTCAACATTGCATAATAAATGCCTCTGCATATTTAATACTCCTATCCTCAAATAGAATCATTAAACAAGCAAACATATGCAAGCAACACAAACATAACAGCAATCTGCCAAAACAGTACAGTCTGTAAAGAGTGCAAGAGTATCAATACTTCCCTAACTCCAAAAATTATGAACTAAAATTCCCACTGTAATAAATTTATCAGAGCTCAATATACAAAAACATTCAACATTATACCATTCTCTGACTTTTCTAGTGAATTTTTGCAACAGAGGTAAACTTTCTGTTTTCAAACAGCAACATGTATACTAGCAAAATAAGCATGGCAAAGGCTATCCTTGACTTCTTTATTGAAACTAAAGATGCAAAACATTATTCTAACTAACAGAAAGCAAAAACTAACAAAATAAAATGACATGACGCTCCAAGCAAAACACATATCATGTGGTGAATAAAAATATAGCTCCAAGTAAAGTTACCGATGAACGAAGACAAAAGAGGGGATGCCTTCCGGGGCCTCCCCAAGATTAGGCACTTGGTTGTCCTTGAATATTACCTTGGGGTGCCTTGGGCATACCCAAGCTTAGTCTCTAGCCACTCCTTATTCCATAGTCCATCGAATCTTTACCCAAAACTTGAAAACTCCACAACACAAAATTCAACAGAAAACTCGTAAGCTCCGTTAGTATAAGAAAATAAAACAACCACTTAGGTACTGTAAACTCATTCTGAATTCATATTGGTGTAATATATACTGTACTCTAACTTATCTATGGTTCATACCCTCCGATACCACTCATAGATTCATCACAATAAGCAAACAACACATAGAAAACAGAATCTGTCAAAAACTGAACAGTCTGTAGTAATCTGTAACAAACTTATACTTCTGGAACTCCAAAAATTCTACCAAATTAGGAAGTCCTACCAAATTCGTCTACCAATCCAGAGCAAAAAGAATCAGATCAGAATCACGTTCCTGTGAATTAACAAAACTAATTTACTGGGTGCAAAAGTTTCTGATTTTCAGCAGGATCAACACAACTATCACCGTAAGCTATCCTAAAGGTCTTACTTGGCACTTTATTGAAACAAAAGCTATAAAACATGATTACTACAGTAGCATAATCATGTGGACACAAAAACAGTAAGGATAAATATTGAGTTGTCTCCCAACAAGCGCTTTTCTTTAATGCCTTTCTAGCTAGGCATGATGATGACAATGATGCTCACATAAAAGATAAGAATTGAAACATAACGGGAGCATCATGAAGCATGTGACTAGCACATTTAAGTCTAACCCACTTCCTATGCATAGGGATTCTATGAGCAAACAACTTATGAGAACAATAATCAACTAGCATAGGGAAGTAAAACAAGCATAGCTTCAAGATTTTAAGCACATAGAGAGGAAACTTGATATTATTGCAATTCCTACAAGCATATGTACCTCCCTCATAATAATTTTCAGTAGCATCATGAATGAATTCAACAATATAACCAGCACCTAAAGCATTCTTTTCATGATCTACAAGCATAGAAAATTTACTATTCTCCACATAAGCAAATTTCTTCTCATGAATAGTAGTGGGAGCAAACTCAACAAAATAATTATCATGTGATTGAAAATTAAGATCAAGATGACAAGTTTCATGGTTATCATGATTCTTTAAAGCATATGTGTCATCACAATAATCATCATAGATAGGAGGCATGCTTTCATCATAGTAAATTTGCTCATCAAAGCTTGGGGGACAAAAAATATCATCTCCATCAAACATAGCTTCCCCAAGCTTGTGGCTTTGCATATCATTAGCATCATGGATATTCAAGGAATTCATACTAACAACATTGCAATCATGCTCATCATTCACATATTTTATGCCAAGAATTCTATGTAATTCTTCTTCTAGTACTTGAGCACAATTTTCCTTTCCATCATACTCACGAAAGATATTAAAAAGATGAAGCGTATGAGACAAACTCAATTCCATTTTTTTGTAGTTTTCTTTTATAAAATAAACTAGTGCTAAAACACGAAGCAAAAAGATTGGATTGCAAGATCTAAAGATATACCTTCACTTACCTAGCCTCCCCGGCAACGGCGCTAGAAAAGAGCTTGATGTCTACTACACAACCTTCTTCTTGTAGACGTTGTTGGGCCTGCAAGTGCACAGGTTTGTAGGACAGTAGCAAATTTCCCTCAAGTGGATGACCTAAGGTTTATCAATCCATGGGAGGTGTAGGATGAAGATGGTCTCTCTCAAACAACCCTGCAACCAAATAACAAAAAGTCTCTTGTGTCCCCAACACGCCCAATACAATGGTAAATTGTATAGGTGCACTAGTTCGGCGAAGAGATGGTGATACATGTGCAAAATAGATGGTAGATATAAGTTTTTGTAATCTGAAATAATAAAAACAGCAAGGTAGCAAGCGATAAAAGTGAGCGTAAACGGTATTGCAATGATAGGAAACAAGGCCTAGGGTTCATACTTTCACTAGTGCAAGTTCTCTCAACAATAATAACATAGATAGATCATATAACAAGCCCTCAACATGCAACAAAGAGTCACTCCGAAGCCACTAATAGCGGAGAACAAACATAGAGATCATGGTAGGGTACGAAACCACCTCAAAGGTATTCTTTCGGATCAATCTATAAAAGAGTTCGTACTAGAATAACACCTTAAGACACAAATCAACAAAAACCCTAATGTCACCTAGATACTCCATTGTCACCTCAAGTATCCGTGGGCATGATTATACAATATGCATCACACAATCTCAGATTCATCCAACCAACATAAAAGTACTTCAAAGAGAGCCCCAAAGTCTCTACCGGAGAGTCAAGAACGTGTGCCAACCCCTATGCATAGGTTCCCAATGTCACGAAACCCGCAAGTTGATCACCAAGACATACATCAAGTGTTCTCATAAAAGACTCAATCCGATAAGATAACTTCAAAGGGGAAACTCAATTCATCACAAGAGAGTAGAGGGGGAGAAACATCATAAAATCCAACTACACTAGCAAAGCTCGGAATACATCAAGATCGTGCCATAGAGGGAACACGAGAGAGAGAGAGAGATCAAACACATAGCTACTGGTGCATACCCTCAGCCCCGAGGGTGAACTACTCCCTCCTCGTCATGGATAGCGCCGGGATGATGAAGATGGCCACCGGTGATGGGTTCCCCCTCCGGCAGGGTGCCGGAACAGGCTCCCGAGAGGTTTTTGGTGGCTACAGAGGCTTGCGGCGGCGGAACTCCCGATCTATCTTCTGTTCTGAAGTTTTAGGGTACGTAGGTATATATGGGTGCAAGGGGTACATTGGTGGACCTCCAGGGTGCTCACGAGGCAGGGGGGCGCGCCCTAGGGGGTGGGCGCGTCCCCCACCCTCGTGGGCAGCCCGGGACTCCCCTGACATGCACTCCAAGTCTATAAGGTTGCTTTCCTTCCAAAAATAACTTCTCCAGTTGATTTTGTTCCGTTTTGACTCCGTCTGATATTCCTTTTCCTTGAAACACTGAAATAGGCATAAAACAGCAAATCTGGGCTGGGCCTCCGGTTAATAGGTTAGTCCCAAAAATAATATAAAAGTGGATAATAAAGCCCAATATTGCCCAAAACAGTAGATAAAGTAGCATGGAGCAATCAAAAATTATAGATACATTGGAGACGTATCACATACGTTGTTCCTTTTGTCATCGGTATGTTACTTGCCCGAGATTCGATCATCGGTATCTCAATACCTAGTTCAATCTCGTTACCGGCAAGTCTCTTTACTCGTTATGTAATGCATCATCCCGCAACTAACTCATTAGTCATATTTCTTGCAAGGCTTATAGTGATGTGCATTACCGAGAGGGCCCAGAGATACCTCTCCGACAATCAGAGTGACAAATCCTAATCTCGAAATACGCCAACTCAACATGTACCTTCGGAGACACCTGTAGAGCACCTTTATAATCACCCAGTTACGTTGTGACGTTTGGTAGCACACAAAGTGTTCCTCCGGTAAACGGGAGTTGCATAATCTCAAAGTCATAGGAACATGTATAAGTCATGAAGAAAGCAAATAGCAACATACTAAACGATCAACTGCTAAGCTTACGGAATGGGTCAAGTCAATCACATCATTCTCTAATGATGTGATTCCATTAATCAAATGACAACTCATGTCTATGGTTAGGAAACTTAACCATCTTTGATTAACGAGCTAGTCAAGTAGAGGCATACTAGTGACACTATGTTTGTCTATGTATTCACACATGTACTAAGTTTCCGGTTAATACAATTCTAGCATGAATAATAAACATTTATCATGAAATGAGGAAATAAGTAATAACTTTATTATTGCTTCTAGGGCATATTTCCTTCAGGGCTGTCTATATCTTCCATGCTAGGTGGGTTATTCTCACGAGGAGTGGACTCCAATCCTCACTCATGAGAAAATGGCTGGTCACCGGGATTCCCGGTCCCATGCTCAAATCAAATCAAAATATTTGCAAACAAAACTCCCCCAGGATTGTTGTTAGTTGGAGGCACCTGTTGTTTTGGGCAAGCCATGGATTGATGATTGTTGGTGGTGGGGGAGTATAAACTTTACCATTCTGTTTGGGAACCGCCTACAATGTGTGTAGCATGGAAGATATCGAGATGTCTTGGTTGTTATGCTAACAATGAAAGTATGATGCTCAAAATATTATTTATCTCTATTTCAAAAATCAAGCTCTGGCCCCTCTACAAATCTCTGCTTCCCTCTGCGAAGGGCCTATCTATTTACTTTTATGTTGAATCATCATCCTCTTATTAAAAGGCACCAGTTGGAGAGCACCGCTGTCGGTGTACAAAAGTAGGGGCTCTGCTTTTGACCCCTTTACTTGTGCACGGGCAGTCAGAGCCACCCGCCACGGCCACGCATAACAGGGCAGGCAAGGGGAGCCGGAGAGAAGACGAAGGCATGATAACCCACAAGTATAGGGGATCGCAACAGTTTTTGAGGGTAGAGTATTCAACCCAAATTTATTGATTCGACACAAGGGGAGCCAAAGAATATTCTCAAGTATTAGCAGCTGAGTTGTCAATTCAACCACACCTGGAAACTTAGTATCTGCAGCAAAGTGTTTAGTAGCAAAGTAATATGATAGTGATGGCAACGGTAACAAAAGTAAAGACAGCAAAAGTAATGTTTTTGGTATTTTGTAGTGATTGTAACAGTAGCAACAGAAAAGTAAATAAGCGAGAACCAGTATATGGAAAGCTCGTAGGCACCGGATTAGTGATGGATAATTATGCCGGATGTGGTTTGTCATGTAACAGTCATAACTTAGGGTGACACAGAACTAGCTCCAATTCATCAATGTAATGTAGGCATGTATTCCGAATATACTCATACGTGCTTATGGAAAAGAACTTGCATGACATCTTTTGTCCTACCCTCCCGTGGCAGCAGGGTCCTATTGGAAACTAAGGGATATTAAGGCCTCCTTTTAATAGAGAACCGGAACAAAGCATTAGCACATAGTGAATACATGAACTCCTCAAACTATGGTCATCACCGGGAGTGGTCCCAATTATTGTCACTTCGGGGTTGCCGGATCATAACACATGGTAGGTGACTATAGACTTGCAAGATAGGATCAATAACACACATATATTCATGAAAACATAATAGGTTCAGATCTAAAATCATGGCACTCGGGCCCTAGTGACAAGCATTAAGCATAGCAAAGTCATAGCAACATCAATCTTGGAACATAGTGGATACTAGGGATCAAACCTTAACAAAACTAACTTGATTACATGATAAATCTCATCCAACCCATCACCGTCCAGCAAGCCTACGATGGAATTACTCACGCACGACGGTGAGCATCATGAAATTGGTGATGGAGGATGGTTGATGATGACTACGGCGACGAATCCCCCTCTCCGGAGCCCCGAACGGGCTCCAGGTCAGCCCTCCCGAGAGAGATTAGGGCTTGGAGGCGGCTCCGTATCGTAAAACGCGATGATTTCTTCTCTCCGATTTTTTCTCCCCGAAAGCCAATAAATAGAGTTGGAGTTGGTGTCGGAAGGTGTCCAGGGGGCCCACGAGGTAGGGGGCGCGCCCAGGAGGGGGGGGGCGTGCCCCCACCCTCGTGAACAGGATGTGGGCCCCCTGGTCTTCATCTTTGGCGAGGATTTTTTATTATTTATTCTAAGATATTCCATGGAGTTTCAGGTCATTCCGAGAACTTTTGTTTTCTGCACAAAAAACAACATCATGGCAATTCTGCTGAAAATAGCGTCAGTCCGGGTTAGTTCCATTCAAATCATACAAGTTAGAGTCCAAAACAAGGGCAAAAGTGTTTGGAAAAGTAGATACGATGGAGACGTATCAACTCCCCCAAGCTTAAACCCTTGCTTGCCCTCAAGCAATTCAGTTGACAAACTAAAGGAAAAAAAGAAAAACTTTTACAAACTCTGTTTGCTCTTGTTGTTGTAACATGAAAAGCCAGCATTCAAGTTTCAGCAAATATTATGAACTAACCATACTAGCAATAACACATAGGTCTCAGAATTACTCATATCAATAACATAATCAGCTAGCGAGCCATAATAATAAAACTCGTATGACAACACTTTCTCAAAATAATCATAACATGATATAACAAAATGGTATCTCGCTAGCCCTTTCTGAGACCGCAAAACATAAATGCAGAGCACCTTTAAAGATCAAGGACTGACTAAACATTGTAATTCATGGTAAAAGAGATCCAGTCAAGTCATACCCAATATAAACCAATGATAATGAATGCAAACGACAGTGTGCTCTCCAGCAGGTTCTTTTAATAAGAGGGATGATGACTCAACATAAAAGTAAATGGATAGGCCCTTCGCAGAGGGAAGCAGGGATTTGTAGAGGTGCCAGAGCTCGATTTTAAAATAGAGATTGAATAACATTTTGAGCGGCATACTTTTGCTGTCAACGCAACAACTATGAGACAACGATATCTTCCATGCTAAACAAATTATAGGCGGTTCCCAAACAGAATGGTAAAGTTTATACTCCCCCTCCTCCACAAGCATCAATCCATGGCTTGCTCGAAACAACGAGTGCCTCCAACAGTCAACAGGTCCCAGGGGGAGTTTTGTTTGCAATTATTTTGATTTAGTTTGCATAAAGCATGGGACTGGGCATCCCGGTGACCAGTCATTTTCTCGTGAATGAGGAGCGAAGTCCACTCCTCTTGAGAATAACCCGCCTAACATGGAAGATAAGGGCAGCCCTAGTTAAAACATGAGCTGCTCGAGCATACAAAACAGAATTTCATTTGAAGGTTTGGAGTTTGGCACATACAAATTTACTTGGAACGGCAGGTAAATACCGCATATAGGTAGGTATAGTGGACCCATATGAAACAACTTTGGGGTTTAGGGAGTTTGGATGCACAAGCAGTATTCCCACTTAGTACAGGTGAAGGCTAGCAAAAGACTGGGAAGCGACCAACTGAGAGAGCGACAACAGTCGTAAACATGCATTAAAATTAATTTACACCAAACATAAGCATGAGTAGGATATAATCTACCATGAACATAAATATCATGAAGGCTATGTTGATTTGATTCAACTACATGCGTGAACATGTGCCAAGTCGAGTCACTCAATTCATTTAAAGGAGGATACCATCCCATCATATCGCATCATAATCATTTTAATAGCATGTTGGCACACAAGGTAGACCATTATAACTCATAGCTAATCAAGCATGGCACAAGCAACTATAATCTCTAAATGTCATTGCAAATATGTTTACTTCATAATAGCTGACTCAGGAACGATGAATCATCATATTTACAAAAACAAGAGAGGTCGAGTTCATACCAGCTTTTCTCATCCCAATAAGTCCATCATATATCATCATTATTGCCTTTCACTTGCACGACCAAACGATGTGTATAATAATAAGAGTGCACGTGCATTGGACTAAGCTGGAATCTGCAAGCATTCAATAAACAGGAGAAGACAAGTAATATGGGCTCTAAGTTAAATAAATAATCATGCATATAAGAGCCACTTCAACAATTTAATCATGGTCTTCTCCTACTGATCCCCAAAGAAAAGAAAAGAAATAAAAACTATTTACACGGGAAAGCTCCCAACAAGTAAAAGAAGAACGGGAAATATTTTTGGGTTTTATTTTTAATTACTACAGCAAAGAAATAAACTACTACTAATTTTTTGGTTTTTTCTTAAGGTTTATTAAACACACAAGAAGAAAGCAGGAAAAAGAAAATAAACTAGCATGGATATTACAGTGAAAGAGTATGAGCACCGAGATCTAGCAATGAGTGTGTGTGAACATGAATGTAATGTCGGTGGGAAATACGTACTCCCCCAAGCTTAGGCTTTTGGCCTAAGTTGGTCTATTGCCAGGGATGCCTGGCGGATACCCGTAGGTGAAGCTGGGGTCGTACTGTGACGCAGCGGCTATCGCCTCCTGAGTTGCAGTGTGGTGTCGAGCCGCCTCCGCTCTTCTCTCGTACTCATCTGCCTCCTCTCTGGTAATAATATATCTTCCTTTTGTCCGAGAATCAAAGAAGGCAGGAGTAGGAAGAGTAATATGGGCAATATGATGTTTGTTAAATATTAGTCGATACTGGAGAGGTGGTTCAGTCCTCTCAACAAACTGATGGGAAACCGTAGAATCAAAATCTAAATAAGTAGGGAGTAACTCCATATCACCCTCACGAATGTCTATCTCAAGAAAATTAGCTAAGCGGGTTGCATATAAATTCCTCCAAAGAAATCTCCGTTATGTCTATTATGATGCAACCTGTGAGCTACAATGGCTCCCATATGATAAGATTGGTCTCCTAACATAGCACTTCTGAGAATGCTGAGGTCAGGGGCACACATGTGACATGCTTCATCCTTAGCATTTATGCATCTACCTATGAAGAGAGCAAATTAATGTATAGCAGGAAAGTGAATGCTCCCTATAGTGGCTTGTGTTGTATCTCTAGATTCCCCCACAGTTATTCTAGCAAGAAAGTCTCTATATTCAGATTTAGGGGGATCCCTGACACTACCCCAAGATGGAAGTTTGCAAGCAAAAGTGAAATCCTCTAAGTCCATGGTATAAGATTTGTCATAAAGGTCAAACATGACTGAAGGAGAATTACGCGAAGATGAAAACTCAAACCTCCTCACAAATGAACTTGTGAGATCATGATACTGGGGGCATTTGTCATCTTCAAAGTCCTCAAGACCGGCATTGCGTATATATGCGTTGAATTCTTCTTTGATTCCCGCTTGATCCATAAAATTTTCCAAAGGCCATTCACAGGGCCTCACAGGAGCGTCTCTTGGTGGTTCCTCGTCAGCATCATGCATTGCAAGCCTGGGACCTTGCTTCCTTGAAGAACCACCTTGGAACATCCTCCTAAACATATTGTTTCCTCTGAAAAATTTCTGAAATTTTTAGTAACTTCAAATAAAAGTGAACCAACTTCAATAAAATTGATAGTAACTACTCCCACAAGTGCATAGAGCCTATATCAAGCATTAGAACTACTTGGAACCATATAAATTTGACATGAAAGCTCAAGAACATGGTCACCTATGCAGCATAAATTTGCAATGAATAAAGCACTAGAACAAAAACTAATTGGACCAATGGAGGAGTCACATACCAAGAACAATCTCCCCAAGCAGTTTTGCGAGAGGTGCTTTGAGCAAGGAGATCAAAAATCACAGCAACAGGGGCTGGAACTCGTGCTTGAGTTGTTTTTTCGTGTTTGTGTGAGGCAGAGGAAGAAGATGGGTGCAGGGATAAGTGGAGGAGGGCCACCGTGGGCCCACGAGGCAGGGGGCGCGCCCAGGGGGTAGGGCGCGCCCTCCACCCTCGTGGCCAGGTGGCAGCTCCCCCCTGTGGTAATTTTTGCACAGTAAATCCTCAAATATTCCCGAAAAAATCATATTAAATTGGCATGGCATTCTGAGGACTTTTATTTTCGGGATATTTTTATATTGCACGAATAAGTCAGGAAACAGACAGAAAAATACTATTTTACTTCATTTCTACTAAATAACAGAAAATATAAAGAGGGTACAGAAGGTTGTGCTTCTAGTTTCATCCGTCTCGTGATCATCAAAATGAACCCACTAACAAGGTTGATCAAGTCTTGTTAACAAACTCATTCCGAATAACACGGAACAGGAGAAATTTCGAATAACACTAAGTTACCTCAATGGGGATATGGAAATCCCCAACAATAAGAATATCATACTCTTTCTTGACAGTAGGGAGAGGAAATTCAAAACCTCCAAATATAATTGATGGAATTTTTCCAATAGAGTTGATACTATAAACTTGAGGTTGTTTCCGCGGAAAATGTACCGTATGCTCATTACTATTAACATGAAAAGTGACATTTCCTGTCACGACCGGTTTTTCCGGGTAATAAATTTCCAGAAAAGACCGTCGTGCTCATCAGCCCCAGGATTACTGTTAGCTGATGAGGCTCCAACTTGATACAGAAATTCCAAGCAGAAAACAAAATATGTAGTACAAGGCCATTCTGGCCTGTGAGTACAACAAATGGTTTCTAGTGGTTGATGGCGGAAGCGGGTTGTGAAACATCAGTGTCTATGGGACTCCATTTCCCACGGGAACAGCTGACCAGGTTAACTCCTATCTTCGCGAGGCTGCTATCTCCATTACTTAGGTTCCGGGGCTGTCATCGCGTCGCTCCTCTTCGTGCAAGAAAATCTGGCCAAGACAATAGCCAGGGACAAGCCAGTGAGTACTTTGAATGTACTCGCAAACATTACGAACACAGGTATAATATAACAATGATGTGCTGAAAATATTTTATGCTCATGACGTCAGTCACAAAAGATAAATAAATCTCTGATGCGTGCAAGCAAGTTATTTATAAAAATGCAATAACATGGTAGTATTAAAATTTATGAAACAAATAACAAGCAATGCCACAGTCGGGCGTCTGAGCGACACCAAATAAAGGGCTTTAAAAGAAATGCCACAGTCGGGCGTCTGAGCGACACCACATAAAGGGCTTTAAAAGAAATGCCACAGCCGGGCGTCTGAGCGACACCACATAAAGGGCTTTAAAAGAAATGCCACAGTCGGGCGTCTGAGCGACACCACATAAAGGGTTTTAAAAGAAATGCCACAGTCGGGCGTCTGAGCGACACCACATAAAGGGCTTTTAAAAGAAATGCCACAGTCGGGCGTCTGAGTGACACCACATAAAGGGCTTTAAAAGAAATGCCACAGTCGGGCGTCTGAGCGACACCACACAAAGGGCTTTAAAATAAACAATCATAGTGAATATCCCGGAGGTAGAACCATCCCAGGGATACTCGATAATAACAATAATATCACGGGTTAGTCAACAATAATAATAATCATAATTATCACAAGTCACAGGTAGTAGTTCCAGTTCTGGTTAACAGTTTCACCCCCGAAGACCGACACTAAGACCGACACTTGACCCATCCCAGACTGTAATCCTTAACCATGGACACGGCTATTCGAATAGGTTTAATCTCTGCAGAGGATGTACTCTTTACCCACGAGTAACGGATTTCTTTAGTCCATCGGGACTAATTCCGTCTATGGTCTTTTTGTTGAAAACACACCTAACTTGCACACACCAGCTTATCTCACATGTGTCTGGAATCACCCACGACACCTGTTAAGCAAACTCTAAGTGGGGAGGCTACAACCTCGCGTAGCATGGGATCAAATTTATATCGCGCGCTCTAAGGGGTGGCCTCCCCTCTCGGTCCCAACCGGAAACACCCATGCCCCCGGACCAGGTGGCCTGCCTACCAGCTACAACCGGTATCTTCCACCATGGCCTCTCTGTACGGTGTGTGCTAGAAAGAGGTTGACAACTTACTGAACCGTACTCTACTTGCTGTAGAGACGAGTGGTAGTACGAAACAAGTATGGGGGTTACTGGCACAAGACTCGATCTACGGTCGACTCAGGAGGTTTAAGTATTCCCTGCATGATTAGCATGACGAATATATTTCAACCAACAGAGTCACCGCTCATATCACCTTGCCATGCCATACCAGACATAACCGTCCCGACGGAGACCGGCGACAAACTCATGCCTACCCAAGGTCGAGGTTTTCCCGGGTTCCTGCCTGTATGCATGCAAGGCACATGAGGGTGATTATCATCACAAGTGTGTCCATTTCCAACAGCATGGAAATCAATAACATGCACCCATGCATATGATCATATCACATGAAATAACAAGTTTCTCCAAAGTGAGGTGATGTTATGAACGTGTCATCGAACACACAAAAATATTATGCCGGGGTTCAGAATGCTTGCCTTCAATGTGTGGAAAGGCAGGGTGCACTCCAAAACTTGAAACATTTCTCCTCTCTTCAAAAATCCTATTTTAGCAATATAAAAGAATTAACACACAAAATAAAAACAGCACCAAAAGTTGTTCTGAATTTTTTTTCAAATAAATCTTAAAATAAACTAGGTGAAATTTGAGAGAGGTAGGAAAAAGAATCAATTCATTTGGAGTTATATTTAAAAAGTTATAGATAGTCAAAGCTGTGGTCAAAATCTGTTTTTAATAAAATCAGGAAAAGGAAAACGTTTCAAACGAGATTACGCTTTTGGTGCAGAGAAAACGTATTTGCTCCCTTTACACCTCCACTTAACCACGTGGACCGGCGCTGGGTCTCTGACGGTGGGCCCGCCTGGCCCACTGGTCAGGTTTGACCAGTCGCCCGCGTCGTCTCCCTCCTCTGCCCGAGTGGAGCGGGGCTCCGGCGATCATCGCCGGCAAACGGTGGCTCCGTTCGGAAAGCTGAGGCCACCAGCGGATTCAGGGGGCCGAGATGGTCACTCCGGTAGTCGTAGGGTCGTCGGAGGTGGAGGAAATCGCCGGCGGCGAGCTCCGCGGCGGAGGGAAGCTTCGGCGGTAAAGTGGTTTTGAGGCGGCGGTGGTTCCCGATCAAAATCGAGTAGGGGAAAGGGTTCACGGGAGGATGAGGAGGTTTCTGGCGAAGAGAACGGAGAGGGGGAGGCTCTGGAGGCACCGGCAGGGCCTGGGCAGTGGCGGCGGCTGCAGTCGCCGGAGATGAGGAAGGAGGCCTCCCCGGGTCGATTGGCTGCCAAAGGGGGTCCTCGGGAGGTGGCTTGGGACTGCCTGCGTGCGGAGATGAGCTCGGGGCTCCTTATATAGGCGAGTCGAGGCGGTTCAGTGGCGGCCGCGGATGAGCTCGTCGGCGACCGTCTTTCTGTAGCTGCAGGGCATCGTGGCAGCGAAAAGCGCTAGTGGACATGGCTGCGGATGAGCTCGCGCTGCTCCAGGGGCCAAGTGGCGAGCGGGAGGGGCTTGGGCGGCGCTGCCCATGGCTGGAGCCACTGCGGACGCCAGTGTGCCGCCAAGAATGCCCTGGCGGCGGCGCTGTAGCATGCCAGGGTGGCTTGGCGCGATGCTGCGAGGCGGGGAGTGCGTGGCGAGGTGCTGACGTGTGGGCCAAAGCCAGGGGGCCAGCGTGTCGGCTCGGGCGCGGCATCGTGCAATACGCGCGCTCTGGGCGCGTCCAGTGCACGCACGGGAGATGCTCGACACAATGCCGCGGCATGCTACAGGTCGCAGGTGAGGTTGGGGTTTACCAGATCGAGGTTAGGAGCAACTGGGAGTCTAGTGGACATGCTAGTTTGATCAGAGGTGCAAGCTCACAGTGCAATGCCAAAACTCATGTCAAAACTGGTCATGCCTACAGGTTGCTCGATAGAATGCCACATGCACCTAGGCATCTCTTGGGGTAGCCAAAACTTCCAGGTTGGGGTCTCTTTAGATGTACAAGAGGGTGGTGAGGTTAGTTTGCCAAAAGTAGAAACTTGTTAGTGCAAGTCTTGCAAAACTACAATTCTGGACAGGAAATAAATGACATTATTTCATGAACCAAAATTAATCCAATGGGTGCATGCTCCTGGATTTAGGGGTTTGGTAGGGCTGTCTACAAGTAGGAGAAAACACAAGATCTTTGGAGCAAAATTAAATAGGGTTGCAGTAGAAATCACAAGGCTGGACCAGAATGAAAAAGAGGATGATTCACTCAATTTTTTCAAAGAACATAAATAGGTTTTTGCACAAAGTGGAATAATATGCTCCTACTGACCTCCCCTTATTTTGGTAGAAGTTTTAAAGAAATATTTAAATAGGTTGTAGTGTAAAATTGCCCACTGGACCAGATTTGAAAACTTGGTGTAGAACTCAAAATATCCAATGAATGAAATATATTATTGCACAAAAGTGATTTAGAGACATCATATGATATCTCCAAATTTTGGTGAAATTTTTAGTAAAATATATCAAATGGTTGTAGTTCAAAAAGAGCTCCAAATTTTAAAACAAGTCATTTAATGCATAAAGCTCAGGGTGAAATAATTTTATAAATAAATCTCCTGATTGAGAGATGTTTTTTTAAATGAGAGGGAAAATAAGTCCAATATATTTTGGAAGGATCCACTTGGGAAAAATTTCTTAATATTAAAAGAAAAGTTTTGAAATCAACAGAGATATACTTGCATGCAAAAAAATTTAAACTCTTGGCAAAAATTTTAATAACTAAAACCTGGTTAAATTTTTGGGGTGTTACATTTCCTTTGTTGCAATCAATAACAGCCCCTGCAGTATTAAGGAAAGGTCTTCCAAGAATAATAGACATACTATCATCCTCGGGAATATCAAGAATAACAAAGTCCGTTAAAATAGTAACGTTTGCAACCACAACAGGCACATCCTCACAAATACCGACAGGTATAGCAGTTGATTTATCAGCCATTTGCAAAGATATTTCAGTAGGTGTCAACTTATTCAAGTCAAGTCTACGATATAAAGAGAGAGGCATAACACTAACACCGGCTCCAAGATCACATAAAGCAGTTTTAACATAATTTCTCTTGATGGAGTATGGTATAGTAGCTACTCCTGGATCTCCAAGTTTCTTTGGTATTCCACCTTTAAAAGTATAATTAGCAAGCATGGTGGAAATTTCAGCTTCCGGTATCTTTCTTTTATTTGTAATAATATCCTTCATATACTTAGCATAAGGATTTGTTTTAAGCACATCAGTTAATCGCATACGCAAAAAGATGGGTCTAATCATTTCAGCAAAGCGCTCAAAATCCTCGTCATCCTTTTTCTTGGATGGTTTCAAAGGAAAAGGCATGGGTTTCTGAACCCATGGTTCCCTTTCTTTACCATGTTTCCTAGCAACGAAGTCTCTTTTATCATAACATTGATTCTTTGATTGTGGGTTATCAAGATCAACAGCAGGTTCAACTTCTACATCATTATCATTACTAGGTTGAGCATCATCATTAACATTATCACTAGGTTCATGTTCATCACCTGATTGTGTTTCAGCATCAGAAATAGAGATATCATTTGGATTCTCAGGTGGTTCAGCAATAGGTTCACTAGAAGTTTGCAAAGTCCTATCATTTTTCTTTTTCTTCCTTTTAGAAGAACTAGGTACATCAATATTATTTCTCTGAGAATCTTGCTCAATTCTCTTAGGGTGGCCTTCAGGATACAAAGGTTCCTGAGTCATTCTACCAGTTCTAGTAGCCACTCTAACAACATAATCATTTTTCTTACTATTCATTTCATCAAGCACTTCCTTCTGAGCTTTAAGTACTTTTTCTACTTGAGTGGTAACCATAGAAGCATGTTTGCTAACAAGTTTAAGTTCACCTCTAATATTAGCCATATAATCACCCAAGCATTTAATCATAAAGGTATTTTGTTTTAATTGTCTACCAAAATAAGCATTGAAGTCATCTTGCTTAAACATAAAGTCATCAAACTCATCCAATCACTGACTAGCAATTTTAGTAGGAGGGACTTCAGCTTTATCATACCTATAGAGAGAATTTACCTTTACTACCTGTGTCGGGATATCGGGATCAGGAGGTTCTTCAGTGAATAAGGAATTGAGATCATAAACTTCTTCAACAGGCGGTAAATTAAGACCATGTATTTCTTCAATAGGAGGTAAATTCTTAACATCTTCAGCTTTAATACCTTATTCTTTCATAGATTTGTTTGCCTCTTGCATATCTTTGGGACTGAGAAATAGAACACCTCTCTTCTTCGGAGTTGGTTTAGGAATAGGCTCAGTAATTGGCTCAGGAGCTGGCTCGGGAGTTGGCTCGGGAGGTGCCCAATTATTTTCATTTGTCAACATATTATTCAATAGAATCTCAGCTTCATCCGGTGTTCTTTCCCTGAAAAGAGAACCAACACAACTATCCAGGTAATCTCTGGAAGCATCAGTTAGCCCATTATAAAAGATATCAAGTATTTTAGGTTTCTTAAGAGGATGATCAGGAAAAGCATTAAGTAACTTGAGAAGCCTCCCCCAAGCTTGTGGGAGACTCTCTTCTTTAATTTGCACGAAGTTGTATATTTCCCTCAAAGCAGCTTGTTTCTTATGAGCAGGGAAATATTTAGCAGAGAAGTAATAAATCATATCCTGGGGACTACGCACACAACCAGGATCAAGAGAATTAAATCATATCTTAGCATCACCCTTTAATGAGAATGGAAATATTTTGAGTAAATAAAGGTAGCGTGATCTCTCATCATTAGTAAATAGGGCGGCTATATCATTTAACTTAGTAAGATGTGCCACAACAGTTTCAGATTTAGAAAGGATCAGATTCCACCAAAGTAATTATATCTGGATCAACAGAAAATTCATAATAATCCTTATCGGGAACACAAATAGGTGAAGTAGCAATAGCAGGGTCGGGTCTCATTCTATCCCTAAGAGATTCTGTACTCCATTTAACTAGCAACCTCTTAAGTTCGTATCTATCCTGGCAAGCAAAAATAGCTGCAGAAGATTCTGCATCAAAAATATAACCCTCAGGAATAGCAGGCATATTTTCATCATCACTGAGGGAGTCCCGGACTAGGGGGTGTCCGGATAGCCGAACTACCATCATCGGCCGAACTCCAAGACTATGAAGATACAAGATTGAAGACTTCGTCCCGTGTCCGGATGGGACTTTCCTTGGTGTGGAAAGCAAGGTTGGCGATACGGATATGTAGATCTCCTACCATTGTAACTGACTCTGTGTAACCCTAGCCCTCTCTGGTGTCTATATAAACCGGATGGCTTTAGTTCATATGACGAACAACAATCATACCATAGGCTAGCTTCTAGGGTTTAGCCTCCTTGATCTCGTGGTAGATCTACTCTTGTAACCCACATCATCAATATTAATCAAGCAGGACGTAGGGTTTTACCTCCATCAAGAGGGCCCGAATCTGGGTAAAAACATCGTGTCCCTCATCTCCTGTTACCATCCGCCTAGACGCACAGTTCGGGACCCCCTACCCGAGATCCGCCGGTTTTGACACCGACATTGGTGCTTTCATTGAGAGTTCCTCTGTGTCGTCACCGATAGGCTCGATGGCTTCTTCGATCATCAATGACGATGCAGTCTAGGGTGATACCTTCCTCCCCGGACAGATCTTCGTATTCGGCGGCTCCGCACTGCGGGCCAATTCGCTTGGCCAGCTGGAGCAGATCGAAGGCTACGCCCCTGGCCGTCAGGTCAAATTTGGAAGTTTGAACTTCACGGCTGACATCCGCGGGGACTTGATCCTCGACGGATTCGAGCCACAGCTGAGCGTGTCGTACTGTCACGATGGGCATGATTTAGCTCTGCAGCCGGACAGTACCCTGGAGGCCGCACTCGAACCCGCTCCGATCTTCGACTCGGAGCCGGCTGCGCAGACCAAGGATGGATGGCTAGACACCGCCTCGGGGGCTGCAACCTCTACGGCGATAGAGCCGAACACCGATCTTGTCCCCCATGAAGCTCATGACTCCGAGGCGCCGGACTCCTTGCCGGACTCCGGACCTCCCGCGCCCCCTCCAGTCAAATCCGATTGGGCGCCGATCATGGAGTTCACCGCGGCGGACATCTTTCAACACTCACCTTTTGGCGACATCTTGAGTTCGCTAAAGTACCTCTCGTTATCAGGAGAGGCCTGGCCATACTGTGGCCAGGATGGTTGGGATGCGGACGACGAAGAAATTCAGAGCCCACCCACCACCCACTTGGTAGCCATTGTCGACGATCTAAACCGACATGCTAGATTACGACTCTGAGGACATCGACGGTATGGACGATGATGCCGGAGACGACCAAGAACTAGCGCCCACCGGGCACTAGAAAGCCACCTCTTCATACGACATATACATGGTGGATATCCCAAAGGATGGGAACGGCGAAGGAATAGCGGAGGATGACCCCTCCAAGAAACAGCCCAAGCGCCGGCGTCAGCGGCGCCGCTCTAAATCCCGCCATAGCAAGAATGAGGATTCCGGCACCGGAGACAATAATACACCGGATAGCGCCGAAGACAACCCACTCCAGCAAGATCCAGCACAGGAGGAGGAGGACGCCAGCCCTCATGAGAGAGCGGCCGAAGAAGAGGTAGAGGACTATATGCCTCCCTCTGGAGACGAGGCAAGCCTCGACGACGATGAATTCGTCGTGCCTGAGGACCCCGTCGAACAGGAGCGTTTCAAACGCAGGCTTATGGCCATGGCAAACAGCCTCAAGAAAAAGTAGCAGCAGCTTAGAGCTGATCAAGATCTGCTAGCCGACAGATGGACCGAAGTCCTCGCGGCCGAAGAGCATGAACTCGAACGCCCCTCCAAAAGCTACCCCAAACGTAAGCTGCTCCCCCGATTAGAGGTGGAGGCATATGATCCCGCTTCACCAGGAGACAATACGGCTGATCGACCACCCCGTGGTCGCGACAGAGAGGCCTCAAGGCCCTTCACTAGACCCGTACCCCGGCATCGCTCGAAAAGCACAAGGCCACAAGGGAACACTCCGGACCTGCGCGACATATTGGAGGATAAGGCAAGACAATCAAGATCGATCTATGGATCACGTGGGCGCCCCACGATACATGACGATCACCGTCACCCCGGACACAGTAAGTCCGGCCGGGCCGAACACAACAGACAAAGCTCTTTTGAGCTCCGTCGCGATATCGCCCAGTACAGAGGCGCCACACACCCACTGTGCTTCACAGATGAGGTAATGGATCATCAAATCCCAGAAGGGTTTAAACCCGTCAATATTGAATCTTATGATGGCACAACAGACCCCGCGGTCTGGATCGAGGACTATCTCCTCCACATCCACATGGCCCGCGGAGATGATCTCCACGCCATCAAATATCTCCCACTCAAACTTAAAGGACCAGCCCGGCACTGGCTTAACAGCTTGCTAGCAGAGTCAATCGGGAGTTGGGAGGACCTGGAAGCCGCATTCCTCGATAACTTCCAAGGCACGTACGTGCGACCACCAGATGGAGATGACCTAAGCCACATAATTCAGCAGCCAGACGAATCGGCCAGACAATTCTGGACACGGTTCTTAACCAAGAAAAACCAAATCGTCGACTGTCCGGATGCCGAGGCCCTCGCGGCCTTCAAGCATAACATCCGCGACGAGTGGCTTGCCCGGCACCTGGGACAGGAAAAGCCAAAATCCATGGCAGCCCTTACATCACTCATGACCCGCTTCTGTGCGGGTGAGGACAGCTGGCTAGCACGCAGCCACAACCTCAATAAAAATGCTGGCAGTCCGGATATCAAGGACCGTAGTGGTAGGTCGCGTCGCAACAAAAACAAACGCCGCATTAACGGCGATAACAGTGAGGATACGGCAGTCAATGCCGGATTCAAAGGCTCTAAACCCGGTCAACGGAAAAAGCCATTCAAAAGAACAACTCAGGGTCCGTCCAATTTGGACCGAATTCTCGACCGCTTGTGCCAGATACATGGCACCCCTGAAAAGCCAGCTCACCACACCAATAGGGACTGTTGGGTGTTCAAGCAGGCAGGCAAGTTAATTGCCGAAAACAGCAACAAGGGGCTACATAGCGACGACGAGGAAGAGACCCGACCGCCGAACAATAGAGGACAGAAGGGTTTCCCCCCACAGGTGCGGACGGTGAACATGATATATGCCACGCACATACCCAAAAGGGAGCGGAAGCGTGCACTCAGGGACGTATACGCGATGGAGCCAGTTGCCCCGAAGTTCAATCCATGGTCCTCTTGCCCGATCACCTTTGACCGAAGGGACCACCCCACCAGCATTCGCCATGGTGGGTTCGCCGCATTGGTTCGAGACCCAATCGTTGATGGATTTCATCTCACCAGAGTCCTGATGGACGGCGGCAGTAGCCTAAACCTGCTTTATCAGGACACGGTGCGCAAAATGGGCAAAGAACCCTCAAGGATTAAACCTACCAAGACGACCTTTAAAGGCGTCATACCAGGTGTAGAAGCCAATTGTACAGGCTCAGTTACACTGGAAGTGGTCTTCGGATCCCCGGATAACTTCCGAAGCGAGGAGTTAATCTTCGACATAGTCCCGTTCCGCAGCGGCTATCATGCCTTGCTCGGACGTACCGCGTTCGCAAAGTTCAACGCGGTGCCGCACTACGCATACCTCAAGCTCAAGATGCCAGGCCCTAGAGGAGTCATCACGGTCAACGGAAATACTGAACGCTCCCTTCGAACGGAGGAACATACAGCGGCTCTCGCGGCAGAAGTACAAAGTAGCCTTTTAAGGCAATTCTCGAGTCCGGCTGCTAAGCGGCCGGACACAGCTAAGTGTGCCTGGAGTAACCTACAACACGACCACCTGGCACGTTCCGAGCACGCGTAGCAGTGCGGCCCCAACCCCAGCCCCTGTAGAACATTAAGACAGACCCTTCACGTACTCCATTATGCTCTGAAGATACCATGGGCATGGGGCAAGGGGCTCGACCACGATAAGCCCAGACTGCGGCTCAACTGCACCATGGGCTCTTAAGTGTGTCGTTTCTTTTTCTTTTATTTTTTACCTACAGGACTCCGTTCATCAGAGGCCCTGTCCGGCAGCAGACATGCCGAACCCACGATGCAACAGCCAGGGAAGGAGAAAGGCTACAACGAAAACCCAGGTGGTCTCCATCATGAGCATTAAATCTGTTTTATGCATTATTCCGTAGCCTACCCCTGGAGGGGGACATGTTAAACAGTCTCATCCCTTGCTTACCACACCACTTGTATCATCCTGCACTTACAACAGTTTTTATTGACTAAAGCAATGCAGCACATTTTTGCTTCTAATTGCATTTCTTTCTTACACATATGTTCATCTATGACATGTTGCATCCGTACGTTTTGGTACGGCTAAATACACCAGAGGCTTATGTTTCCCGCGTTATGGTGTGATAAGTCCGAACACTTTCACAAGTGCGGCACCCCGAACTTATAGCATTATATGCATCGGCTCCGAATCATGTTCTTGGGTCAATAGTTGGGTTTGCCCGGCTCCCATGTTTTGGTACCTTACGTTCCGTTTTATCGGCTAAGGTAGCACTAGGAGAACCACTGCGATTGCACCCCAGTTGAGCTGGGTTAACGCCTCAGTGGAGAAAGCTAAAACTGACCGTCATGATGAGGAGAGAGCTAGTCGCTGTTCGAGAGGTTCTTTGCGAGTCCCTAAACACTTATGCCGCTTCGAGCGAGGAGCCGGATTCTGTCCGGCCAAGGCGTGGATAGCGCCCCAAATTCGGCCTTCCGAAAACTAGGGGCTTCGCCGAAATTTAAAATTATAGAATTCTATGGCTAAGTGAGAGTGTTCAAGCATTATAAGTCCGGTTGCCTTGTTCGTTGTGTTGAGCGCCTCCCTAGATGGACCCAAAAATGGGAACAAGAGCGCTCGAGTTTATCCCGAACACCCCAGCACTCGTGGCATGGGGGCTGAAGCCGACGACTTGCCATCTCTCAGATTTGATAAACAGCCGCACCGAAGGTAATATTTTAAATTAACAAGCGTTACTTAGTGCATATGAACCAAGTTTTCAGCGCACAGGATAACAAAATGCGAGTCTACTCAAATATTACATCTTTGGAGCACTCACCCGCAATAGTGCGGGCGCCCTTCAGCACACTCTTATAATACATCTCGGGCGTACGATACTCCTTGCCCTCTGGTGGTGGGTCCGTCACAAGCTTCTGGGCATCCATCTTGCCCCAGTGCACCTTTGCGCGGGCAAGGGCCCGACGGGCACCTTCAATACAGGCGGAGTGCTTGATGACTTCAACCCACGGGCACGCATCCACCAGCCGCCGCACCAGGCCGAAGTAGCTCCCAGGCATGGCCTCCTTGGGCCACAGCCGAACTATGAGGCCCTTCATGGCCTGTTCGGCCGCCTTGTGGAGCTCGACCAGCTGCTTCAGCTGGTCGCTAAGGGGCACCGGATGTTCGGCCTCAGCATACTGAGACCAGAAGACCTTCTCCGTCGAGCTCCCCTCCTCGGCCCGGTAGAATGCAACAGCATCGGACACACTGCGAGGAAGATCTGTGAACACTCCTGGAGAGCTCCGAATTCGGGTAAGCGACAGGTAATTAACACTCACATGATTACTTTGCATGAAAAATGCCTTACCCGCTGCTATTTTCTTTACCGCCTCGATCTCCTGGAGGGCCTTGTAGGCTTCGGCCTTAGCAGCTTTGGCACTCTCAAGAGCCGTTGCAAGCTCAGACTCTCGAGTCTTCGAGTCGCGCTCCAGGCTCTCATGTTTCCTCACGAGATCCTGGAGCTCTTGCTGTACCTCCGCCACCCGCGCCTCCTGTTTCTCTCGCTCGGTGTGCTCCGCAGCCGCATTGCGTTCGGCCGCGGCCACCGCCTCCTTCAGGGTCACCACCTCGTTAGTGGCCCCTGCAATACCCCAGTTATCCTTGTCATTTTTCTTGCAACCAAATCCTTTTCTGTAAGGTACAATTTTCATAAGGTATTACTCACCTTCTTTTTCCTCGAGCTGCTTATTGGCATGGCCGAGCTCGTTCTCAGACCACTCGAGGTTTTCCTTCAAAGTTTTGACCTCCGCAGTTAGTGCGGCAGAGGTCAGCAGCACAGCATGCAATCCCATATTGACATATTTTCATGACTCCTGCGTTTATCCTTCTAAAGATCCTCAGTCCGCCTTTTCTTTCCGAACACCGAACCGAGCATTAGGGGCTACTGTCTATGCGGTACCATTTTACATATATTGAAATTCTTACCTCAAAGCCTGTTAGAAGGCTGCTGCAGGCTTCGGTCAGCCCGTTCTTGGCGAGCTGAACTTTCTGAATCACCGCACTCATAACAGTGCGGTGTTCCTCTTCAATAGAGGCGCTATTGAGCGCCTCTAGCAAATTATCCGGCACCTCCGGTTGGACAGAGGCAGCCGGCGTTGCGGTCTTGCCCTTCTTGCGAAGGGGTCGCCCGCCGGACTCCGGAGCCACTATGGGTTCCGGGGCTGAGTCCGGTGCAAAGTCCGGGAGGTTGTCCTGCAACACCTCCGGGGCCCTCTCCTCCTGGTGGGTCCCTTCCTGGAATCCCACCTCAGCATCGTCCGCATCATGGGGGGTGGAGGCAGTCGGAAGAGAATCCATATCCGACGCCCCTAAGGACCCGCTCGACGAAGTGGGGAGATCATCCTTAGGCGGACTGCAGGGTTGTATGCGGCATTAGAAAGACATAATGTGGCGGAAAACGAAAACCCTGAAGTTATTCGGGAGTCCGGATACTTACGATCTCGCCAGAGGCTTGGCCCTTGGAGGCCAGTCCTCGTCGTCGTCACTGGCGTTGGCAGAATAGTCCGGGGGAAGAGTTTTTCCCCTCTTGGACCCTTCGGCCTCCCTTGTTGGGGAGGCCTTCCTTTTCTTCCCTCCCCCCGCCGGGGGAGAGGCTTTCTTCTTCTCCTCCTCGCCTTGGTGGGAGGAGTCGGCCTCGGATTCATCGTCCGATAGCACCTGAAAACGGGAACTCTTCCGAGTCCCCGTGGCCTTCTTCTTGGCCTTCTTCTCCGGCACCACGTGGGGTGCCGGAGCCAGCAGCCCCGTTAGGCAGGCGTCAGCTGGGTCCTCTGGCAATGGCGCCGGACAGATAGCCTGTGCGGCCTTCTTCAACCAGTCCTGTCAAAGGAAAGGGAGTTTAGATCCCGCATAGAGTCAAACTATGAATAACAAGCATCCCGTAAAGGACAATATCACTTACCTCGTCAGCTGGACGCTGCGAGCTGAATCCGTGATCTTCGGTAGCGGATGCGGGAGCCTCGGTGCCCTTGAACAGCACCTTCTAGAGCTCTTCGTACGTAGTGTCGAAGAGCCCATTCAAAGTCTGGTGCTACGCCGGATCGAACTCCCACATGTTGAAGCCCTGTCGTTGGCACGGAGAATCCGGCGGATGAGCAAGACCTGGACTACGTTGACAAGCTTGAGCTTCTTGTCCACCAGCTTCTGGATACAGGCTTGGAGTCCGGTCAGCTCCTCCGAATCCCCCCAGATCCGGCCACTCTCTTTCCAGGAGGTGAGCCGTGTAGGGATACCGGATCTGAATTCGGGGGCCGCTGCCCAATCAGGGTCACGCGGCTCAGTGATGTAGAACCACCCCGATTGCCACCCCTTAATGGTTTCCACGAAAGTACCCTCCAGCCACGTAACGTGGGACATCCTGCCCACCATGGCGCCTCCGCACTCCGCTTGGCTGCCCTTCACAACCTTCGGCTTGACACTGAAGGTCTTGAGCCACAAGCCGAAGTGGGGCTGGATACAGAGGAAGGCCTCGCACACGATGATAAACGCCGAGATGTTGAGGATAAAATTCGGGGCCAGATCATGGAAATCTAGGCCGTAGTAGAACATGAGCCCCTGGACAAAGGGATGAAGTGGGAAGCCCAGTCCGCGGAGGAAATAGGGAAGGAATACTACCCTCTCATGGGGCCTAGGGGTGGGGATGAGCTCTCCCTCATCGGGGAGCCGATGCGCGATGTCGTTGGACAAGTATCCGGCGTTGCGCAACTTCTGGATATGCCCCTCCGTGACAGAGGAGGCCATCCACTTGCCTCCCGCTCCGGACATATTTGGAGAAGGTTGATGTGAGATGTGCGGGCTTGGGCGCTAGAGCTCGAGTTCGCAGAGATGGATAAGCCAAGGAGGAAGAAGGCGCAGGTAAAAAGGTTGGATCTTTATCCCCTTATATGGGCGGACGGAAACATGCGTCCCCACCAGCCTGATAAAACTCGCTTATCTCCCAAGCGCCGCAATCAATGGCGCGGTTGGGTTACCCACGTCCGTATTGATGGGAATCCCGGAATAAGGGGAACACGATCTCTTCTTCGACAAGACGTGCCAAGGAAACCGCCTCGCTAAACGCGCTGAGATGGAACAATAAAAACAATTTGAAGGCTTGGTAGTGGTGTGATGTTACGCCACAAAATACGTCAGCAGATTGAAGTTGTGTAATATTATTCTCTCTACGGTTGTATGTGGAATTTATTTTGCAGAGCCGGACACTATCCTGGTGTTCACAATCTTCTATAAATTATTCGGAGGAGGAACCCGCCTTGCAATGCCGAAGACAACATGCGCGCCGGACTCGTCGTCATTGAAGCCTGGTTCAGGGGCTACTGAGGGAGTCCCGGACTAGGGGGTGTCCGGATAGCCGAACTACCATCATCGGCCGGACTCCAAGACTATGAAGATACAAGATTGAAGACTTCGTCCCGTGTCCAGATGGGACTTTCCTTGGCGTGGAAGGCAAGCTTGGCGATACGGATATGTAGATCTCCTACCATTGTAACCGACTCTGTGTAACCCTAGCCCTCTCCGGTGTCTATATAAACCAGATGGATTTAGTCCATAGGACGAACAACAATCATACCATAGGCTAGCTTCTAGGGTTTAGCCTCCTTGATCTCGTGGTAGATCTACTCTTGTAACCCACATCATCAATATTAATCAAGTAGGACGTAGGGTTTTACCTCCATCAAGAGGGCCCGAACCTGGGTAAAAACATCGTGTCCCTCGTCTCCTGTTACCATCCGCCTAGACGCACAGTTCGGGACCCCCTACCCGAGATCCGCCGGTTTTGACACCGACAATCACTCTCATCATCGTATTCAGATTCAATAATTTCTCTTTCTCTAGACCTAGCAATTTGCTCATCGAGAAATTTACCAAGGGGCACAGTATTATCAAGCATAGAAGTAGTTTCATCATAAGTATCATGCATAGCAAAAGTGGCATCATCAATAACATGCGACATATCAGAATTCATAGCAGTAGCAGGTTTAGGTGTCGCAAGCTTACTTATAACAGAAGGAGAATCTAGTGCAGAGCTAGATGGCAGTTCCTTACCTCCCCTCGTAGTTGAGGGCAAAATAGTAGTTCGATCGTCTTTCAAGTTCTTCATAGTGTCCGGCAGATATAAATCCCAAGTGACTCAAAGAATAGAGCTATGCTCCCCGGCAACGGCGCCAGAAAAAGGTCTTGATAACCCACAAGTATAGGGGATCGCACAGTTTTCAAGGGTAGAGTATTCAACCCAAATTTATTGATTCGACACAAGGGGAGCCAAAGAATATTCTCAAGTATTAGCAGCTGAGTTGTCAATTCAACCACACCTGGAAACTTAGTATCTGCAACAAAGTGTTTAGTAGCAAAGTAATATAATAGTGGTGGCAACGGTAACAAAAGTAAAGACAGCAAAAGTAATGTTTTTGGTATTTTTTAGTGATTGTAACAGTAGCAACAGAAAAGTAAATAAGCGAGAACCAGTATATGGAAAGCTCGTAGGCACCGGATTAGTGATGGATAATTATGCCGGATGCGGTTCATCATGTAACAGTCATAACATAGGGTGACACAGAACTAGCTCCAATTCATCAATGTAATGTAGGCATGTATTCCGAATATACTCATACGTGCTTATGGAAAAGAACTTGCATGACATCTTTTGTCCTACCTCCCGTGGCAGCGGGGTCCTATTGGAAACTAAGGGATATTAAGGCCTCTTTTTAATAGAGAACGGGAACAAAGCATTAGCACATAGTGAATACATGAACTCCTCAAACTATGGTCATCACCGGGAGTGGTCCCGATTATTGTCACTTCGGGGTTGCCGGATCATAACACATGGTAGGTGACTATAGACTTGCAAGATAGGATCAATAACACACATATATTCATGAAAACATAATAGGTTCAGATCTGAAATCATGGCACTCGGGCCCTAGTGACAAGCATTAAGCATAGCAAAGTCATAGCAACATCAATCTCGGAACATAGTGGATACTAGGGATCAAACCCTAACAAAACTAACTCGATTACATGATAAATCTCATCCAACCCATCACCGTCCAGCAAGCCTACGATGGAATTACTCACGCACGACGGTGAGCATCATGAAATTGGTGATGGAGGATGGTTGATGATGACGACAGCGACGAATCCCCCTCTCCAGAGCCCCAAACGGACTCCAGATCAGCCCTCCCGAGAGAGATTAGGGCTTGGCGGTGGCTCCATATCATAAAACGCGATGATTTCTTCTCTCCGATTTTTTCCTCCCCGAAAGCCAATAAATAGAGTTGGAGTTGGCGTCGGAAGGTGTCCAGGGGGCCCACGAGGTAGGGGGGCGCGCCCAGGAGGGGGGCGTGCCCCCACCCTCGTGAACAGGGTGTGGGCCCCCTGGTCTTCATCTTTGGCGAGGATTTTTTATTATTTATTCTAAGATATTCCCTGGAGTTTCAGGTCATTCCGAGAACTTTTGTTTTCTGCACAAAAAACAACATCATGGCAATTCTGCTGAAAACAGCGTCAGTCCGGGTTAGTTCCATTCAAATCATACAAGTTAGAGTCCAAAACAAGGGCAAAAGTGTTTGGAAAAGTAGATACGATGGAGATGTATCAAGGCACAAGACAAACAAAGCAACATCAAGGACCAACGCCACAAAGATTGGATAGACGAAGCAGGTTTCCCCGGCAAGGACCCTTGCTGGGGCAGTCTCAGCGGCCCCGGCAAGACCCTTGCCGGGCCAGCTCCCCCACACCAGCTGAGCGAGCCACCTTTGAGCCCACCAACGCTAGACAAACGCATTGGGACTGGGCTCGGGAGGCACCTCCGTGGTGGCATGTAGATCTTTGTGAAGACAAAGAATAGTCAAGATCAAATGAGGATAGGAAGGCAACAATCCTCGGTAGGATTCTTACCGAGGAAGCCCACGAGACCCCCAGCAAGGTCCTTGCCGGGCCACCCAGCAAGGCCCTCGCCAAGTGTAACACCCCAAAAATTTTAACCTTGTTTTATTAATTAAAAGTTTTCTAGGAAACTTAAACTTTTGTTTTCTGGATTTTCTTTTAATTTCAGAACCTTTCATCCCTTTATTTTTATGGAGTTTTTACCTCAAGTGAAAAACTTCCCAGTTCTATTGGACTCATTTGCCCTCTCAAATAAAACAATTCTTTTATCAGTAGGATTATTTATATAATTATTTTCCCCTGAGCTTTATTTCTCTAATTTGGTTTTTCATAAGTTTTAGGGTTCCATTTGCACTGCAACCCTTTGATAAATTCATTCTAAAATTCCACCAAAATTTGGAGATGTCATGTGATGTTTTTAAAACATTTCTATGCAAAAATATATTTCATTCCTTGGATATCTTGAGTTCTACTCCTAATTTTCAAATTTGGTCCACTGGGCAGTTTTGCACTACAACCTATTTAAATATTTCTTTAAAACTTCTACCAAAATTTTGGGATGTCAACAGGAGTATATTAATTAACTTTTTGCAAAACCCAGTGATGTCCTTTGAAAGATTTGAGTGAACCATCCTCATCTTCATTCTGGTCCAACTTGATGAATTGTACTACAGCTATATTTTGACTTGCTCCTGTTGCTATGATTTCTTTTCCTACTTGTAGCCCTCCCTGCTAAAACCTTCAGTCCAAGAGGTTGGACTCATTGGAGCAATTCTAGTTCTTGCAATCATGCCCTGTTCTTTCTGTCCAAATCTGAAGATTTGCAAAACTTGCACTAGCAAGTTTCTTCTTTTGCCCAAATGACCTTACCACTCTCTTTTGCACCCAAAGAGACACTAGCCTGGAGAATTTGGCCACTCCAAGTAATGCCTAGGTGCCTATGGCATTTTGTCGAACACCTTGAGTGTGTGAACAACTTTGACATGACTTTTGTCATTGCACAATGACCTTGCACCTCTGGGAAAACTAACCTGTCCACTAAGCCTCTAGATGACTTTAACCTAGGTCTGTTAAACCCCAACCTCACCCGAGACCTCTAGCATGCCCTGGCATTTTGTCGAGCACGTCCCGTGCGTGCTCTGGGCACGCCCAGAGCCCGCGTTTTGCACGTATCGCGACCGAGCCACCGCGTCTCGCCCCGCACCCGTTCTGGCCCTTGGCCGACCGCAGCCAGCACGCCATGTCTCCTTCTGCACCCCACGAGCACCGCAGCCCTCGCCACGTCTCCGGCAAGCCAGCAGCTAGCCGCCACAGCCCCCCGACAGCCCCTGCACTGGTCGGCGCCGCCCAAGCCGCTAGCGCTCGCCACCTACCCTCTGGAGCAGTCCAAGCCTATCCTCTCGCTCGTCTGCAAGCGCTCGTCGCCGCCACGTCCTCCTGCAGCAACAGGGAGGCGGTTCGCCGGTGATCCTATCCACGGCCGCCGCAAACCGACATGGCCACGCTATATAAGAGGCCCCCGAGCACGTCCCGTTCCCCAGGCTGCCTCAAAACACTCCCCTAGTTCTCCCGTGGTAGCCAATCGACCCGGGGAGGTATTCTTCCCCATCTCCGGCAACTGCAGCCGCCGCCACTGTCCCGGCCATTCCGGCGCCACCAGGGCCTCCCCCTCTCCACTCACTGCGCCAACAACATCCTGCAACACCCATGAGTCCATCCCCATGCCCGATTTTGGTCAGGAACCGCCAGAGTCAAAAGCCCACTCTGCCGGACGACCACCGTCCGCTGTGGAGCTCGCCGCCGGCAGCTCCATCCACCCCAGAGACTAAAGCGACCACCGGAGTGACCACCTCGACCCCCTGAGCCCGCGGATGGACTCAGTTTTCTGAACGGTGCCGCCGTTCACCGGCGAGCATCCCCGGAGTCCTGCCCCCTCTCAGGCAGAGGAAGAGGAGGGAGGAGAGAATAGTCAAACCTGACCAGTGGGCCAGGCGGGCCCACTGTCAGTGACCCACCGCATCGATCCACGTGGGTTAAGTGAAGGCGTAAAGGGAAAAGTACGTATTCGACGTATACCTGTTTAAAGTGTTTTCTTTTTTCTGTTTTATTAAAAAAACAGATTTTGACCACAACTTTGACTGCCTATAACTTTTTAATTATAACTCCAAATGAGTTGATTCTTTTTCCTACCTTCCTCAAATTTTGTCTAGTTTATTTTAAGATTTATTTCAAAAATTTCAGATAACTTTTTGGTATTGTTTTTAAAACAATATATTGATCCAAATATTTTTAAATAGGATTTTTGGAGAGAGGAGAAAGCCTTCAAAAGTTTTGGAGTGCACCCTGCCTTTCCACACCTTGAAGGCAAGCATTCTGAACCCTGGCATAATATTTTTGTGTGTTAGTTGGCACGCTTATAACACCGCTCTAATACGGAGAACGCGTTATTTTATGTGGAGACGCAATCATTTACTTGAATTGCATATTTGTAATTTCCTTGCTGTTGGAAATGAATATACTTGTGATGGTAATCATCCTCATGTGCTTTGCATGCATGCCGGAAAAGAATCCGGGAAAGCCTCTGCCTTGGGTAGGCGTGAGCTTGTCGCCGGTCTCTGTCGGGACGGTTATGTCCGGTATGGCATAGTAGGGTATAATGAGTGGTGATTCTGTTGGTTGAAATATTTTTGTTACACATATCATGCAGGAAATACTTAAACCTCCTGAGTCGACCATAGATCGAGTCGTGTGTGTTTTCAATTAAAAGACCATAGACGGAATTAGTCCCGATGGACTAAAGGAATCTGTTACTCGTGGGTAAAGAGTACACCCTCTGCAGAGATTAAACCTATTCGAATAGCCGTGTCCATGGTTAAGGACTACAGTCTGGGATGGGTCAAGTGTCGGTCTTAGTGTCGGTCTTCGGAGGAGAAACTGTTAAACCAGAAATGGGATCATGAATGGAGACTTGTGATGATCATGAAAATTATTTGTTGTGGACTAACCCGTTATATTATTGGAATTTATCAAGTATCCCTGGGATGGTTCTACCTCCTGGATATCCACTGTGATTATTTACAAGCCCTTTTTGTGGTGTCACTGAGACGCCCGACTGTGGCATGCTTGTCATTTATTTACCTTATAAGCCCTTTATGTGGTGTCGCTGAGACGCCCGACTGTGGCATGCTTGTCATTTATTTACCTTATAAGCCCTTTATGTGGTGTCGCTGAGACGCCCGACTATGGCATACTTGTTATTTATTTTATAAGCCCTTTATGTGGTGTCGCTGAGACGCCCGACTGTGGCATGCTTGTTATTTATTTTATAAGCCCTTTATGTGGTGTCGCTCAGACGCCCGACTGAGGCATTTCTCTTTGTTTACTAACCTTTCGAGGCGTCGCTTCAGACACCCAATCGGTGCATTTTATTATTACTATGTTATTGCATATCCATAAATAACCTGCTTGCTTGCATCAGAGATTTTTTTTATTTTTTTTTGTGACTAACGTCATGATCATAAAATATTTCAGAACATAATTATCATTGTTATATTATACCCGTGTTCATAATGTTTGCGAGTACATTCAAAAGTACTCACTGGCTTGTCCCTGGCTATTGTCTTGGCCAGATTTCTTGCCCGGAGAGGAGCGACCATGATGACAGCCCCGGAACCTACGCAATGGTGATAGCAGCCTCGTGAAGATAGGAGTTAACCTGGTCAGCTGTTCCTGTGGGAAATGGAGTCCCATAGACGCTGATGATCCACAAACCGCTTCCGCCTTCAACCACTAGAAACCATTTGTTGTACTCATAGACCAGAATGGTCTTATACTGCATATTTTGTATTTTGCTTGGAATTTATGTATCAAGTTGGTGCCTCATCAGCTAACAGTAATCCTGGGGCTGATGAGCACAAGGGCCATTTTTCTGGAAATTAATACCCGGAAAACCGGTCGCAACAAACTTGGTATCAGAGCCAGGCTGACCATTGGCTAATCCTATCTTAGCCAGGTCGAAAAACCTAGGTAGGCCAAACCACCAGACCTTAACCAAAACCCAGCCAAGCTTCTCGGGCAACATAGCCACACAGTGACCCCAACACTTTTGGCAGTCGGTGCCCAACCTATCAACATAGCCTGTCGATCACGCGCCAGTGACCGATGCCTATAATGTCTCATTCGCAAACGTGCGAAGGAAGACTTCGTCCCCTTTTTCTATAAAAAGGGCACGCTCGCCTCAACCCAGCACAGCACAACCTCTACCCCAAACCGAGCCATAATGCCTGGCCCTGTCGTGCACAATGAAACCACAACAACCAACCTTGGAGGTTTTGTGACCATACTCGCAAACCTCACCCGTCGTGCCTATGTGTTAGAAGAGCCCCCAGAATATGTTGTGTACCAAGGATCCATGAGCGGTGAGAGCCGTCAATTCTGGGCCACTGTGCACATCTATGGTAGGGGTCTGTCGCCAGAACGCCCCTACAGGTTCACCGGAAGGACAACTTCCTTCGAGCCACAAGCCATCCAGCTAGCTGCTCGAGAGGCTATAGTTCAACTCCGGCAGTTGTCGCCCAGAGTTAACTGTCGCTCGTTCTACTACTACCCCAGGCGTGAAGGGTATGGTAGACCACCCCAAGTTGCCAACGGAGATTACGAGACAGATCCTGCATTGTTGCACCTAGTGCGCTATGTAGGTGCACTAGAGGCACTGTTCGATCAAATCACCATTGATCTGATCACAGCTCGTGGAGAACTGGTTCGTCGAGCCCCGGCGAGAGGAGAAGACGAGCCCGACGCCAACAACCCAGTCGTGCTGTTCGGACACTCGATCGATACCTTGAGGTCAGCCGCAGCCATCAACCAAGGTGCTTTGATGACCCCAGAAGTGCTTAGTCGCCTTTTGGGAACACACTCCAACGGGATTGTGGCCAACAATCCCCGTGATGGTCATCATCGCTACCCCGACCCTGCAGCCCCTCAACCACCTCCAGCTAATCCCGACGGTGAGACCCGTGGAGAAGCCTCGACATCCACAAGGCACGCCCGTTTGGATATAGACGAGGTAGACTAAGTCACCCGAGTAGTGCCGAGTCTTAGTGTATCCTCGCTTTGTAATCGTGTGACCTTGTAAATAAACGCAGCCTGTTGTTGTGCCTCTGTTTTAATAGTAACCTTGCATAGTTGTGTCAGCCTACAGTTGCATTTTTATTCCAGGCACAGCTGCCAACAACCAACCCCGACGACACCCACAGTAACACGTCCCTTTTGTGAGATATGTGTACCTGTGGCTTTGACCCCGACCCTTGGAGCTAAACTGGCAAATTTATTACCTTTCACCACAGTAAATAACCAGCCCGGATGCTATATAAGAAGGCCACCTCGTGACCTTACCAAGCACCCCTCACCTCGTGCACCACCCTCACAACCATTTCCTGCCATGCCGAGCCCTAGTATTTATCTGAGAACCCCAGATGCAACCCCAGGTAGTTTTGTCAAAATATTGTGGGACTTTACCTGCAGTACCATGGGTTCTACCCAGCCACACCAGTACGAGCTGTTCAAATCAAGAATCACACCTTCCACCTCGAAATATTGGGCAGCAGTACACATCCCTCCCGTAGACTCCAACCAAGACCCAACGGAGGTCTCCTTCATGGGGAAATCTATGTCGACCCCACATATGGCCATAGAAGTTGCTGCTTATGAAGCACTCGCTCGCCTTCGATCCGCAGTACCCTATGCCAGCGAACGAGGGTATTATTACTTTCCGAGTTGTGCAGCACCCGAAGAAGTAATATCTTTTCCCGGTGGGCGATTTGAGAAAGACCCAGTACTGGCCAACCTTGTCCAGTACGTCATCGCTCAAGAACGTTTGAACCAGCAAGTAATGGGTTATCTCCAGAGTCTTGCTGATTTGAATCCTCAGATTGCCATCGGCAGACCACTGAGGCCCGACAAGGAGAGACACATTCATCGGCCGATCAATCCGCTTTCCCCGATAGAGGAGGAGTGCATCCCAGTACCAGAGACGTTTTCTCGGGACCCCGTCCAGTTACCGTTTGCAGTATAGACGTCGCTATTGTGTTTATTATTGCAACATTTATTTATAAGTTGTAACTTATGCGTGGTACCCCGAGTTTGTGCGGCAAGTAAATTATTTAGTTTCTATTAATATGAGTAGTTCTGTTACGGTTTGACTCTAATATATTACTATTGTTCTCTCGCGAAAAATCCTGGAGTGAGATTTATTTTCCTTGAGTTGCGGCATCGTGTATCTTCTCACGACATGGATTATTTTTATTCTCACAGCACCACGACAGCAGACTCACAACCGCTCGAACACATGCACTGCTTGCAAAAAAACTCGTAACCATGGAGTATTTGTTTCTCAAAACAGCTCTTAACAAATCTCGAGGACGAGATTTTTTCTTAAGGGGGGTAGTGTTGTAACACCCCAAAAAATTTAACCTTGTTTTATTAATTAAATTTTTTCCAGGAAACTTAAACTTTTGTTTTCTGGATTTTCTTTTGATTTCAGAACCTTTCTTCCCTTTATTTTTATGGAGTTTTTACCTCAAGTGAAAAACTTCCCAATTTTATTGGACTCATTTGCGCTCTCAAATAAAACAATTCTTTTATCAGTAGGATTATTTATATAATTATTTTCCCCTGAGCTTTATTTCTCTAATTTGGTTTTTCATAAGTTTTAGGGTTCCATTTGCACTGCAACCCTTTGATAAATTCATTCAAAAATTCCACCAAAATTTGGAGATGTCATGTGATGATTTTAAAACATTTTTATGCAAAAATATATTTCATTCCTTGGATATCTTGAGTTCTACTCCTAATTTTCAAATCTGGTCCAGTGGGCAGTTTTGCACTACAACCTATTTAAATATTTCTTTAAAACTTCTACCAAAATTTTGGGATGTCAACAGGAGTATATTAATTAACTTTTTGCAAAAACCCAGTGATGTCCTTTGAAAGATTTGAGTGAACCATCCTCATCTTCATTCTGGTCCAACTTGGTGAATTGTACTACAGCTATATTTTGACTTGCTCCTGTTGCTGTGATTTCTTTTCCTACTTGTAGCCCTCCCTGCTAAAACCTTAAGTCCAAGAGGTTGGACTCATTGGATCAATTCTAGTTCTTGCAATCATGCCCTGTTCTTTCTGTCCAAATCTGAAGATTTGCAAAACTTGCACTAGCAAGTTTCTTATTTTGCCCAAATGACCTTAACACTCTCTTTTGCACCCAAAGAGACACTAGCCTGGAGAATTTGGCCACTCCAAGTAATGCCTAGGTGCCTGTGGCATTTTGTCGAACAACTTGAGTGTGTGAACAACTTTGACATGACTTTTGTCATTGCACTATGACCTTGCACCTCTGGGAAAACTAACCTGTCCACTAAGCCTCTAGATGACTTTAACCTAGGTCTGTTAAACCCCAACCTCACCCGAGACCTCTAGCATGCCCTGGCATTTTGTCGATGTCACGACCGACTTTTTCAATAAATAAATATTGAGAAAATCGATCTTTAAATCCCAGTATAGGAAAAAGTCATCCTTTCTGGTAGACAAATGCTTGATAAACAGAGAACCAGTAGCATCAAATATATTACAGGGTTGAGCTGAGGCTGCTCAACAATTTATTACAAACTCACCAATATCTTACATATGGGCGGTTATAACACAGGGGTGTGGTGGCATGCTACTAGCTTGAGGAAAAGTGGTGGATAACTTGACTCCTAACTGGCAGCTCATCGAGCGTCGGGGGAGGCTCGATGAATTTTATTCGGGGTTTGCGGAAGCGGATAATACAATGACCAAAACAGGATCGCACGGGACTGACTGGGACTCCTCTAGGCGTCGGACTCGCTATCAAACTCTTCATCCATGAGATCGCCTTCATCAACATCTGGCCAAATCAACAAGCCAGGTGAGTACTTTGAAAGTACTCGCAAGACAGTTTGGACAAAAGATATAATCAATGAATGCACGAATGCGTCATGAATAAAGGATGATGCTCATATAACAACGATAATATTGCAGGACTTGGTAAATAAAATAAATGACTGAAAACCGATAGGGTGTCTGGAGCAACGCCTCGAAAGGTAAATAAATAAAATGCATGCCGCAGTCGGGCGTCTAAGCGACACCACATAAAGGGCTTGAAAGAAATACCGCAGTCGGGCGTCTTAGCGACACCGCGTAAAGGGCTTAAAAGAAATGCCACAGTCGGACGTCTGAGCGACATCACATAAAGGGCTTTAAAAGAAATGCCACAGTCGGACGTCTGAGCGACATCACATAAAGGGCTTTAAAAGAAATGCCACAGTCGGACGTCTGAGCGACATCATAGACAGGGCTTGCAACAAAATTAAATAACAGGTATGCCACCATCGGACGTCTGAGCGACATCACAGACAGGGCCTATAACAAATGTAAATAACAAGATTAGTCCATCCACGAGAATAATCTTTTAACCGGATTTATCACACATAAATCCCACCGGAGTTTTTGTCACTGAGGCTGATACCTGACAAGATAAGATGAGTATAGTACTTGAACAAAGTACAAGATAATTGAAAGATTTGAGACTCTGCAGAGTTGGATGAACTGACCATAGCCAACGGATTTCCATAGTCACGAAGGACTAGTTCTGTTTACGGTATTTCAGTAGAAACACATTTAACTAGTACACACCCATTTCACCTCACGATGCCAGGAATCACCCTGGACAACGTCCAAGAAAAACTTTGAGACGGGGAGGCCACAACCTCGAATGGCATGGGATCAAATTTCTATACGCGCACTCTAAGGGGTGCCCCCCTCTCGGTCCCAACCGGAAACACCCATGCCCCCTGACCGGATGACGGGCTTTAATCCAGGGCCATGGAACCCTCATCCCGGCCTCTCTATTTGGTGTGTACCAGGAAAAATGATTTGCAACTTACTATGCCATATTCCTTTCGGAAAACATGTGACAGTAAAGGAAGGAATGAATGGAAATGTGATTTGTTTCACGATGACACGGAAGTCAAATAATCTGGCATAAGACTGGCATGTCACAACATTGCCATCTTACCCATCCTCATGCCAACACATGGCTATGCAAATATGTATCCAACAACATAATGCTTTCCGAAACTTTCTTTCCGCTTATGTCCATGAAATATAACATTCAAAGTGATGTTCATAAACATGCCATGACTATACTAAAATGCAAACATGCAACAACACTCATCATATCAAGAGTTCAAACATGCTTGCCTGGTTCGGAGTAGTCGGAGTTTAACTGTGTGAGGTTTGTAGCTCTGTCACCTCCTCCGGTATCTACGGTATAAGAAAAATACGCACGCAACGCAAATACCGTGAGTGTACAGAAAAGTGTTCCAAATATTTTTCAAATAAATATGACAAAAAACTAGACAGAAAAATAAAGATGACAGAAAAGGAATCAATCAAAAATCATTCTCTGTTTAAAGGTTATAAGAGTTTTGGTCCAAGGACCCATCTGTAATGAAACAGAAAGTTTCCAGGGGGCTCTGTGGAAAAGTCCAGGATAACGCTTTGTTTAAAAGAAATGGCTCTGAGGCTGATAGGCGGGCTCCGCCTGTCGGGTTTGAAATTTCAAACGGAGAAACAGAGCGCGACGGCGCCCGAGAGGTGCGGTGGTTGCCGGCGGCGATCCACGGCGAGGCAAGGTGATCGGGGGTTACCTTCGAGATTAGTGCACCGTTCCGCGTCTGTGGGTGGTGGTGGTGGTCGTCGGCGAGCACTGTGCCGATGGCGGCCCTTGCTCCGGCGGACGGCGGTTCGGGCAGTCGTGGATCTCGCCGGAGGGAGCTGCGGGGATCAAATAGGAGTGGGGGTTAGTCTCCTAGTTGCTCGAGAGGGTTGCTGACGAAGTTAGGGCATCGGAGATGGCCTCACCGGAGCGAATCGAGGTGGAGGCCGAGGCGGAACGGGGCGGCCGGAGTCGGGGAAGAAGGGCCCCTCGAGGCTCTCCCAGTGGCTAGGCGGGGTCTAGTGAGGTGGAGGAGTCGTGCGGGGGCGAGAGCAGGCTCGGGGGTGCTATATATAGCCGACCCGAGTCGGTTGCCGTGAACGGATAAGTCCGGCGAGTTGATTACGGCGGCGCTGTGGCTGGGCGGTCGGCTTAGGAGCTTGAGCATCGCCTAGGTGGAGTAGTGGTGCCATTTTAGGGTCCAGCTCAACACGGGAGGGAGGTTTACGGCCTGCCCTCGACGGAACGGCCGCACGGCCCGTCGACGGCAGAGAGCGCGCTTTGCGTGTGCCAAGCCACGGCAACGGTGCTGCATGCGTGCGCTGGCAAGGAGATGGCCACGCGGAGCCACCAGGAGGTTTGGGCGGCGCCGAACGGCGTTGAGCCGCCGTTTTGCTTCCTGTCGGCCGTTACGGTGGTTCTGCCGCCGCAAAGCACGTCGGCGCAGGCGGGCCAGGGCGCCACCGACGCCAGGAAGGCGCCAAGCGCGTGTGTGGAGCTCCGGGCAAGCAGGCCAGGCTGCGAGCATCGAGCCAAACGCACAGTGGGCATGTGACTGAAGTTCTGTCGGAGAAACGACACTGAACTTTCTGAATTTACTGAATATGAACAAAACAGTGCATGCCAGGTGTTCGACAGAATGATTCTGGTATCTAGGGATTTTTCCTTGAGCTGATTTTTGGTGGAGTGGTCTCTCATTGCAACTAGAGGTTGCCTGAATTTTGGTGGAATTTTTGGAGAAGTGTAGATATGAATTTCACCAAATTTGGCAAATCTGGTCCAAACTTGCAGTGAGTGAAATTTGAAATATTTGAAAAGAAGAAGAGTGGATCAAGATGGTTCTGGGTTGTGGGTACAAAGGACTATCCAGGGGTGTTGAGTTGAGGTCAAAAATCAAAAGCATTAGGGTACTTGCTTTGCAATTCACCTAGGCTCAAAAGAAAAGACAAAATTATTTTGGGAGGAAAAATAATTGGAATAAAATCCAAAAATGGATTTTATTAGTTTGGACAGAATGTTTGGGTTGTACCAAAGTGGGAGGAGGGGTTTTTTGGGGGAGTTTTACCATAGGAGGCATGGTAAACCAGAGTGGATCAAAATCCAATGAAAGACCAAAAATCAAAAAGGTTTTCTTTTTAAAAGAAACTAAATCCAAGAAAAAGATTTTTGAGAGGGCAAACTTAGAAGATGGTTTTTAGGAAGGGTTTAAATGACCTTCTTTCAAACCAAGCAAGGCTCTTTCTGAAAACAAAAATCACCAAATTTTTGGAGTGTCACAGCACCTACCCCCTTAGGAAAAATCTCGTCCCTGAGATTTCAGCTGATCCTTAAATAGGTGTGGGGTGCTCTGTACGAAGAAAATCCTCGCTCTCCCAGGTTGCTTCATTCTCGGTGTGGTTACTCCACTGAACTCTGAAAAACTTAATGCTTTTCTGTCGGGTCCTCCTCTCAAACTCTTCTAATATTTTTATTGGGTGCTCCCGGTAAGTGAGGTCCGGTTGCACGTCAATATTCTCATGTGAAACTTGCTTCTCTGGGTTGCTCACATATTTTCTCAACTGCGAGATGTGAAACACGTTGTGGATACCAGATAAGTCTCTGGGTAGGTCTAGCTGGTAGGCTACCGTGCCTCTTCGGGCCACTATATGAAATGGTCCGATGAATCTTGGTGCCAGTTTCCCCTTAATCTTGAATCGTTGCAGACCCTTCATAGGAGAAACTCTCAGGTATACCAATTCTCCGGGTTCAAAACTGATTTCCCGATGCTTTCGGTCGTAATAACTCTTTTGCCGACTTTGAGATGTTTTGAGTCGATCTCTAATTGTCTTAACTTTCTCCTCGGCCTCCTTGAGCATATCTGGGCCAAAGATATGGCTATCTCCGGTCTCTGACCAATTTAGTGGGGTACGACATCTTCTCCCATATAGAGCTTCAAAGGGTGCCATTTGCAAGCTGGCTTGATAGCTGTTGTTGTATGCGAACTCTGCATATGGCAAACTCCAACTGTTCCCGTAGGTGAGGACACAGGCTCTTAGCATGTCTTCGAGGATTTGGTTTACGCGTTCCGTCTGCCCATCAGTCTGGGGATGGTATGCGGTACTGAAGGCTAGTTGGGTTCCCAGTGCCTGTTGTAGGTGATCCCAAAATATAGAGACGAACTGTGTGCCTCTATCAGAGATGATAGTCTTAGGGACTCCATGCAGGCAGACGATACGGGCAAGATAAAGTCTGGCCAGTCTCTGAGTGGTGTAAGTTGTCTTTACCGGAATAAAATGTGCCACCTTGGTTAATCTATCGGTTATGACCCATATGGCATCGTTTTCGTGTCGTGACCGTGGCAGTCCAACGATAAAGTCCATTCTAATCTCGTCCCATTTCCACTCGGGTATCTTATTTGGCTATAACAGTCCGGCTGGTTTCTGGTGTTCAGCCTTGATACGTTGACAAGAGTCATAGCATGCAATGAACGTGGCTATATCTCTCTTCATACCGTGCCACCAAAAAATTTCATGAAGATCTTTGTACATTTTTGTCCCTCCAGGATGGATTGAATATGGAGCTGTGTGACTTTCAGTCAATATCTGTTGTTTGAGGTCCTTGACATTTGGTACGCATAGCCTTTCTCCATACCACAATATTCCTTGCTCATCTATGTTGAATTCTGAGGCTCTTCCCAAACTCACTTTTCTTTTTATGCCCTCAATGCTGGGGTGTCTGAGCTGGGATTCCTTGATCCTTTCCATCAGGGTAGGCTGTATTTCCATATTCGACACACTGCCTTCGGTAACCATTATTAGATTGAGTCGGGCAAATTTCTGCTGAAATTCTGGCCTCAACTTTGGTATACTGTCGTCGTCCGTGCTGGGGTTTCGACTAAGTGCATCTGCCACAACATTTGCTTTTCTGGGATGATAGTGGATTCCAACATCATAATCCTTCACCAACTCTAACCAGCGTTGTTGCCGTAAATTTAACTCTGGCTGTGTGAAAATATACTTAAGACTCTTATGGTCTGTGTATATCTCACAACGATTCCCAAGTAGAAAGTGTCACCATTCCTTGAGTGCATGGATGACCGCTGCTAATTCCAAGTCATGAGTGGGATAATTCTCCTCATGCTTGCGTAGTTGTCTAGAGACATACGCAACTACCTTGCCTTCTTGCATCAATACGCATCCGAGGCCTTTCCGGGATGCGTCACAATATACCTCAAAATTCTTGTGTATATCTGGCACAATTAGTACTGGTGCCATTATTAATTTGCTTTTTAGCTCTTGGAAGCTTTTCTCGCATGCTTCTGTCCATTCAAACTTCTTGCCTTTCTTGAGCAATTGTGGCATGGGCTTTGCTATAGTGGAGAATCTTTCAATAAATCTCCGATAATAGCCTGCCACTCCCAAGAAACTTCGTATGTCCGTTACGTTAGCTGGTGGTTTCCAGCCAAGTACGGCCTTGACTTTTTCCGGGTCTACTGCAATACCTTCTTGGGTTAGCACGTGGCCCAGAAAACCCACCTGCCTTAGCCAAAATTCACATTTGCTGAATTTGGCGTACAGTTGATGTTTCCTGAGTTCCCCGAGTACAATCCTGAGATGTTTGGCGTGCTCTTCTGGTGTTTTGGAATATATCAGAATATCATCGATGAATACCACAACAAACTTGTCCATATACTTCATAAATACTTTGTTCATGAGGTGAACAAAATATGCGGGGGCGTTGGTTAGCCCGAATGGCATCACTGTGAACTCATACAGCCCATATCTGGAGGTGAAGGCGGTCTTGGGAATATCTTCTGTTCGTACTTTTAATTGGTGGTATCCTGATCTCAAGTCAATTTTTGAGAAGACTTTGGCCTGTGCGAGCTGATCGAATAAATCATTTATTCGGGGCATTGGGTATTTGTTCTTGATTGTGACCATGTTGAGAGCTCGATAATCAATACACAACCTCATTGTTCCATCCTTCTTCTTGGCAAATAAAATTGGAGAACCCCAAGGTGAGGAGCTGGCTCGTATGTATCCTTTCTCCAATAATTCTTTTATTTGCTTCTTCAACTCTACCAATTCGGATGGTGCCATTCTGTAAGGTTTCTTGTAAATAGGAGCGGTTCTGGGTGCTAACTCAATGCTGAATTCTATCTCTCGGTCCAGTGGCATGCCTGGTAGTTCTTCTGGAAATACATCTGGGAATTCACATACTACTGGAACCTTGTTCAGCTCAGAAACGTCCACCTTGTTTAATCTAGGCTGCCAAGGTATTTGTCTCTCTTTGGCTGAAACTTTTATTTTCTTCCCACGATGGTGTGTGAGAATCACGGTACGGTTGAAGCAGTCAATAAAACCTTTGTTGGTGGTTAACCAATCCATTCCTAGGATGACATCCAGTCCTTTGCTTTCCAGTACAATAAGGTTGGCGTAAAACTTCAATCCTTCAAATTCAATAACCACACCTTGACAGTAACTCTGGGTCACTTGCTTAATTCCAGGGGACTTGATGGTCATTGATTTTTCCAAGGGAAGCATCGAAAAATTATTTTGCAAAGCAAAACTTTTTGAAATGAATGAGTGAGAAGCTCCAGAATCAAACAAAACCATGGCAGGTATTGTGTTGACGGGGTACGTACCGAGTACGATATCTGGGGCGTTCTGTGCTTCCTCTCGAGTCACGTGGTTCAAGTGACCTTTCCGATGGTTGTTGTTGGGGTTGAAGTTGCTTCGTTTTGGCGCTGAGTTATTGCCACCATTATTGGGCTTCGGGGTTGAGTTTCTTGGCTTGGGGCACTGCTTGGCATAGTGCCCTTCTTCTCCACAAGCATAACAGGTAACGCCTGGGCGATAGGTGAACTCTTTGTCTCTTGCATGGAAATTCTTGATTGGATGTGAATTTTCCGTCGGGGTTGTGTGTGTTCTACCCTTCTGAAATTCTGTCTTGTTTCTGGGGTTGCGAGCAAAAGTAGTCTGGTCCCTTTTGCGTTTGCGGAAATCTTCTAGGCTACGTCGCTCATTTTCCAGAGTAATGGCCTTATCCACCAGTGTTTTAAAATCTGGAAAGGTATGCACAACTAGCTGGCACTTAAGGGCAGGTGCCAGGCCTTCCAAGAATTTTTCCATCTTCTTGCTTTCAGTCATGCGCTCTTCATTGGCATAGCGAGATAGCAGAGTAAATTGGTTGTTATATTCTGATACTGTCATGGCCCTTTGCTTGAGTTCATCAAATTCTTTCTTCTTGATTTTCATGACGCTCTTAGGAATATGTGCCCCACGAAAACCTTCTTTGAAATTTTCCCAGGTGATTTCATTTTCGTTGGGGTGCATGTGCAGGAAGTTTTCCCACCACGATGCAGCTGCTCCAGTGAGATAATGTGGTTCATACAATACTTTTTCACGGTCTGTACACTATGCAATAATTAATTTTCTCTCCATGTCTCGAAGCCAGTCGTCGGCCTCAAGAGGCTTGTCAGTATGAGAAAATGTTGGAGGACACGTCTTCTGTAACTCAAATAATTTGGATTGCTGTTGATACTGACCACGGTTACTTCCCATATTGATGAATTGGTTCATCATTTTTTGGTGTTGTTGTTGACTCTGTTCATACAGGCGACATACTTGTGTAAAAGTTGTTTCACTGTCCTGTTGACTTGTCTGACCCTGAGTGAAATTTTGGTTTTGCGGTGTGCCATAATTTTCTTCTAGTTGACTTGGCATGGAGCGCGTCCAAGGACGAGACATCTTTCACTCTGGGGATATATTTTGTGAACTCGTAAGATAGGAAAGAGAGTCGCAAAAGTCAATAAAATCACACACAAAGAACATTTTTAAAACTCCAGGATATTTTTGGAAACACACGATTGCGCACGGAGAAGGACTATTACATATCTTACACGCAGGCATAATTATACATTACATCACTCAGGATATGGGTACATAATCCTGACATGTTATTTAAACTAGTGCACTCCTCCAGATCCTACATGATGCGCAAACAGGCTACTTCTCACAACCTATGTACATATAAACATATTACACAAGTCGATACATCGCATGGCGTCTACGCGCACTCAGTCGGAGATCGTGAGGATCTCCCTTGGCCCGCCGAGGGTGAGATGCAGTGACGTTGGGGAATCAACTTCCTCCTCGCTAATAGGTTCCAGACGAGGAACGCTGCGCTGAGCTGATGGAGCAGGTGCCGTAGGCGGAGTACCCTGAATAAAAGTGGGCGGAATAGGTGGAGTAGCACGTATGGGAGTGGGTGCAAAAAGTGGTGCAGCGCGAACGGGAGTGGGTGCAATAGCCTGGTTGAATTCCTCAGTGGTAGGCAGACGACGTGCAGTAGCGAGAATGGTAGGCGAATGAGAAGCTGAGGACGAGATAAAGGTCAGCGGTGGAGTGGTGTGTAGGAGTTCCCTCCTGTTAGCAGCACAGCCATGAACTGAGTCCATGCGGGCAGCTACGAGGTCGTCCACCATGCTGTCAAAGGCTGCCTCCAGGGCTCGGAGGTACTCGACAAGCATCTCAAAGGCCTCGTCTTGCTCTCCTCTGGGGCAAGAGAATGAGTAGTGACAGGTGTAAGGCACATGGCATGGAAGGTAGCGATAGCGACGGGTCTTCATTGCAGGAAGGACATCCCGAAGACGAGCTATCGCCTCGCGGGCTGCCATCTGCATAGCATGCCTCTCTGTAGGCATGGCTCTCCCCAAGAAACGGAAGCGGCGCATCTCAACACGCCCTCCCCTGAATTGCACCGCGGCTTGGTGCATGGTCAGACTGTCGTTGATCTTGTGTGGATAAAGCGTGAATACTGGGCACACGGATGGCCCCATCGCGACCTGAACGATGAAGGAGAGGAGTTTGACGAACCCCTCTGGCACGTTGGCGAACATTTGAGACTCGCAGTCGCTACCGGCCATCTACAAAAGTAGGCAAAAGTCCTGAGTGATCAGATCATAAATTTTTATGCCGACTGTCAGAAAGATGACTACATTTTGTAAAAACAAGAATAAACACTGTCATGCTAATAATTAAATTAGCAATCGCACCTAGTGGCTTCCTACAGTCAGCCTGGCTCTGGTTACCAAGTCTGTCATGACCGACTTTTTCAATAAATAAATATTGAGAAAATCGATCTTTAAATCCCAGTATAGGAAAAAGTCATCCTTTCTGGTAGACAAATGCTTAATAAACAGAGAACCAGTAGCATCAAATATATTACAGGGTTGAGCTGAGGCTGCTCAACAATTTATTACAAACTCGCAAATATCTTACATATGGGCGGTTATGACACATTGGTGTGGTGGCATGCTACTAGCTTGAGGAAAAGTGGTAGATAACTTGACTCCTAACTGGCAGCTCATCGAGCGTCGGGGGAGGCTCGATGAATTTTATTCGGGGTTTGCGGAAGCGGATAATACAATGACCAAAACAGGATCGCACGGGACTGACTGGGACTCCTCTAGGCGTCGGACTCGCTATCAAACTCTTCATCCATGAGATCGCCTTCATCAACATCTGGCCAAATCAACAAGCCAGGTGAGTACTTTGAAAGTACTCGCAAGACAGTTCGGACAAAAGATATAATCAACGAATGCACGAATGCGTCATGAATAAAGGATGATGCTCATATAACAACGATAATACTGCAGGACTTGATAAATAAAATAAATGACTGAAAACCGATCGGGTGTCTGGAGCGACGCCTCGAAAGGTAAATAAATAAAATGCATGCCGCAGTCGGGCGTCTAAGCGACACCACATAAAGGGCTTGAAAGAAATGCCGCAGTCGGGTGTCTTAGCGACACCACGTAAAGGGCTTAAAAGAAATGCCACAGTCGGACGTCTGAGCGACATCACATAAAGGGCTTTAAAAGAAATGCCACAGTCGGATGTCTGAGCGACATCATATGAAGGGCTTTAAAAGAAATGCCACAGTCGGACGTCTGAGCGACATCACATAAAGGGCTTTAAAAGAAATGCCACAGTCGGACGTCTGAGCGACATCATAGACAGGGCTTGCAACAAAAGTAAATAACAGGTATGCCACCGTCGGACGTCTGAGCGACATCACAGACAAGGCCTATAACAAATGTAAATAACAAGATTAGTCCATCCACGAGAATAATCTTTTAACCGGATTTATCACACATAAATCCCACCGGAGTTTTTGTCACTGAGGCTGATACCTGACAAGATAAGATGAGTATAGTACTTGAACAAAGTACAAGATAATTGAAAGATTTGAGACTCTGCAGAGTTGGATGAACTGACCATAGCCAACGGATTTCCGTAGTCACGAAGGACTAGTTCCGTTTACGGTATTTCAGTAGAAACACATTTAACTAGTACACACCAATTTCACCTCACGATGCCAGGAATCACCCTGGACAACGTCCAAGAAAAACTTTGAGACGGGGAGGCCACAACCTCGAATGGCATGGGATCAAATTTCTATACGCGCGCTCTAAGGGGTGCCCTCCTCTCGGTCCCAACCGGAAACACCCATGCCCCCTGACCGGATGACGGGCTTTAATCCAGGGCCATGGAACCCTCATCCCGGCCTCTCTATTTGGTGTGTACCAGGAAAAATGATTTGCAACTTACTATGCCATATTCCTTTCGGAAAACATGTGATAGTAAAGGAAGGAATGAATGGAAATGTGATTTGTTTCACGATGACACGGAAGTCAAATAATCTGGCATAAGACTGGCATGTCACAACACAGCCATCTTACCCATCATCATGCCAACACATGGCTATGCAAATATGTATCCAACAACATAGTGCTTTCCGAAACTTTCTTTCCGCTTATGTGCATGAAATATAACATTCAAAGTGATGTTCATAAACATGCCATGACTATACTAAAATGCAAACATGCAATAACACTCATCATATCAAGAGTTCAAACATGCTTGCCTGGTTCGGAGTAGTCGGAGTTTAATTGTGTGAGGTTTGTAGCTCTGTCACCTCCTCCGGTATCTACGGTATAAGAAAAATACGCACGCAACGCAAATACCGTGAGTGTACAGAAAAGTGTTCCAAATATTTTTCAAATAAATATGACAAAAACCTAGACAGAAAAATAAAGATGACAGAAAAGGAATCAATCAAAAATCATTCTCTGTTTAAAAGTTATAAGAGTTTTGGTCCAAGGACCCATCTGTAATGAAACAGAAAGTTTCCAGGGGGCTCTGTGGAAAAGTCCAGGATAACGCTTCGTTTAAAAGAAACGGCTGTGAGGCTGACAGGCGGGCTCGACCTATCGGGTTTGAAATTTCAAACGGAGAAACAGAGCGCGACGGCGCCCGAGAGGTGCGGTGGTTGCCGGCGGCGATCCACGGCGAGGCAAGGTGATCGGGGGTTACCTTCGAGGTCAGTGCACCGTTCCGTGTCTGTGGGTGGTGGTGGTGGTCGCCGGCGAGCACTGTGCTGACAGCGGCCCTTGCTCCGGCGGACGGCGGTTCGGGCAGTCATGGATCTCGCCGGAGGGAGCTGCGGGGATCAAATAGGAGTGGGGGTTAGTCTCCTAGTTGCTCGAGAGGGTTGCTGACGAAGTTAGGGCGTCGGAGACGGCCTCACCGGAGCGAATCGAGGTGGAGGCCGAGGCGGAATGGGGCGGCCGGAGTCGGGGAAGAAGGGCCCCTCGAGGCTCTCCCAATGGCTAGGCGGGGTCTAGTGAGGTGGAGGAGTCGTGCGGGGGCGAGAGCAGGCTCGGGGGTGCTATATATAGCCGGCCCGAGTCGGTTGTCGTGAACGGATAAGTCCGGCGAGTTGATTACGGTGGCGTTGTGGTTGGACGGTCGGCTTAGGAGCTTGAGCATCGCCTAGGTGGATTAGTGGTGCCATTTTAGGGTCCAGCTCAGCACGGGAGGGAGGTTTACGGCCTGCCCTCGACGGAACGGCCGCACGGCCCGTCGACGGCAGAGAGCGCGCTCTGCGCGTGCCAAGCCACGGCGATGGTGCTGCATGTGTGCGCTGGCAAGGAGATGGCCACGCGGAGCCACCAGGAGGTTTGGGCGGCGCCGAACGGTGTTGAGCCACCATTTTGCTTCCTGTCGGCCGTTACGGTGGTTCTGCCGCCACAAAGCACGTCGGCGCAGGCGGGCCAGGGCGCCACCGACGCCAGGAAGGCGCCAAGCGCGTGCGTGGAGCTCCGGACAAGCAGGCCAGGCTACGAGCATCGAGCCAAACGCACAGTGGGCATGTGACTGAAGTTCTGTCGGAGAAACGACACTGAACTTTCTGAATTTACTGAATATGAACAAAACAGTGCATGCCAGGTGTTCAACAGAATGATTCTGGTATCTAGGGATTTTTCCTTGAGCTGATTTTTGGTGGAGTGGTCTCTCATTGCAACTAGAGGTTGCCTGAATTTTGGTGGAATTTTTAGAGAAGTGTAGATATGAATTTCACCAAATTTGGCAAATCTGGTCCAAACTTGCAGTGAGTGAAATTTGAAATATTTGAAAAGAAGAAGAGTGGATCAAGATGGTTCTGTGTTGTGGGTACAAAGGACTATCCAGGGGTGTTGAGTTGAGGTCAAAAATCAAAAGCATTAGGGTACTTGCTTTGCAATTCACCTAGGCTCAAAAGAAAAGACAGGATTATTTTGGGAGGAAAAATAATTGGAATAAAATCCAAAAATGGATTTTATTAGTTTGGACAGAATGTTTGGGTTGTACCAAAGTGGGAGGAGGGGTTTTTTGGGGGAGTTTTACCATAGGAGGCATGGTAAACCAGAGTGGATCAAAATCCAATGAAAAACCAAAAATCAAAAAGCTTTCCTTTTTAAAAGAAACTAAATCCAAGAAAAAGATTTTTGAGAGGGCAAACTTAGAAGATGGTTTTTAGGAAGGGTTTAAATGACCTTCTTTCAAACCAAGCAAGGCTCTTTCTGAAAACAAAAATCACCAAATTTTTGGAGTGTCACAGTCGAGCACGTCCCGTGCGTGCTCTGGGCGCGCCCAGAGCGCGCGTTTTGCACGTGCCACGACCGAGCCACCGCGTCTCGCCCTGCACCCGTTCTGGCCCTTGGCCGACCGCAGCCAGCACGCCACGTCTCTTTCTGCACCCCACGAGCACCGCAGCCCTCGCCACGTCTCCGGCAAGCCAGCAGCTAGCCGCCACTGCCGCCCGACAGCCCCTGCACTGGTCGGCGCTGCCCGAGCCGCTAGCGCTCGCCACCTACCCTCTGGAGCAGTCCAAGCTTATCCTCTCGCTCGTCTACAAGCGCTCGTCGCCTCCACGTCCTCCTACAACAACAGAGAGGCGGTTCGCCGGCGATCCTATCCGCGGCCGCCGCGAACCGACATGGCCACGCTATATAAGAGGCCCCCGAGCACGCCCCGTTCCCCAGGCAGCCTCAAAACACTCCCCTATTTCTCCCGTGGCAGCCAATCGACCCGAGGAGGTCTTCTTCCCCATCTCTGGCAACTGCAGCCGCCGCCACTGTCCCGGCCATTCTGGCGCCACCAGGGCCTCCCCCTCTCCACTCACTTCACCAACAACATCCTGCAGCACCCACGAGTCCATCCCCATGCCCGATTTTGGTCAGGAACCGCCGGAGTCAAAAGCCCACTCTGCCCGACGACCACCGTCCGCTGCGGAGCTCGCCGTCGGCAGCTCTGTCCACCCCAGAGACCAAAGCGACCACCAGAGTGACCACCTCGACCCCCTGAGCCCGCGGATGGCCTCGGTTTTCCGAACGGTGCCACCGTTCGCCGGCGAGCATCGCCAGAGTCCCGCCCCCTCTCGGGCAGACAAAGAGGAAGGGGGAGAGAATAGTCAAACCTGAACCTGACCAGTGGGCCAGGCGGTCCCACTGTCAGTGACCCACCGCACCGATCCATGTGGGTTAAGTGAAGGCGTAAAGGGCAAAGTACGTATTCGACGTATACCTGTTCAAAGCGTTTTCTTTTTTCTGTTTTATTTTTTAAAAAACAGATTTTTGACCACAACTTTGACTGCCTATAACTTTTAAATTATAACTCCAAATGAGTTGATTGTTTTTCCTACCTTCCTCAAATTTTGTCTAGTTTATTTTAAGATTTATTTAAAAAAATTCAGACAACTTTTTGGTACTGTTTTTAAAACAATATAGTGATCCAAATATTTTTAAATAGGATTTTTGGAGAGAGGAGAAAGCCTTCAAAAGTTTTGGAGTGCACCGTGCCTTTCCACACCTTGAAGGCAAGCATTCTGAACCCTGGCATAATATTTTTGTGTGTTAGTTGGCACGCTTATAACACCGCCCTAATACGGAGAATGCGTTATTTTATGTGGAGACGCGATCATTTACTTGAATTGCATATTTGTAATTTCCTTGCTGTTGGAAATGAATATACTTGTGATGGTAATCATCCTCATGTGCTTTGCATGCATGCCGGAAAAGAATCCGGGAAAGCCTCTGCCTTGGGTAGGCGTGAGCTTGTCACTGGTCTCTGTCGGGACGGTTATGTCCGGTATGGCATAGTAGGGTATAATGAGTGGTGATTCTGTTGGTTGAAATATTTTTGTTACACATATCATGCAGGAAATACTTAAACCTCCTGAGTCGACCATAGATCGAGTCTTGTTCCGGTAACCCCCACACTTGTTTCGTACTACCACTTATCCCTGCCATAGGTAGGGTACGGTTCAGTAAGTTGTCAACCCCTTTCTAGCACACACCATACAGAGAGGCCATGGTGGAAGATACCGGTTGTAGCTGGTAGGCAGGCCACCTGGTCCGGGGGCATGGGTGTTTCCGGTTGGGACCGAGAGGGGAGGCCACCCCTTAGAGCGCGCGATATAAATTTGATCCCATGCTCCGCGAGGTTGTAGCCTCCCCACTTAGAGTTTTGCTTGACAGGTGTCGTGGGTGATTCCAGACACCTGTGAGTTAAGCTGGTGTGTGCAGGTCGTGTGTGTTTTCAATTAAAAGACCATAGACGGAATTAGTCCCGATGGACTAAAGGAATCTGTTACTCGTGGGTAAAGAGTACACCCTCTGCAGAGATTAAACCTATTCGAATAGTCGTGTCCATGGTTAAGGACTATAGTCTGGGATGGGTCAAGTGTCGGTCTTAGTGTCGGTCTTCGGAGGAGAAACTATTAAAACGGAACTGGGATCACGACTGGAGACTTGTGATGATCATGAATATTATTTGTTGTGGACTAACCCGTTATATTATTGGAATTTATCAAGTATCCCTGGGATGGTTCTACCTCCTGGATATCCACTGTGATTATTTACAAGCCCTTTTTGCGGTGTCGCTGAGACGCCCGACTGTGGCATGCTTGTCATTTATTTACCTTATAAGCCCTTTATATGGTGTCGCTGAGACGCCCGATTGTGGCATGCTTGTCATTTATTTACCTTATAAGCCCTTTATGTGGTGTCGCTGAGACGCCCGACTGTGGCATATTTGTTATTTTTTTTATAAGCCCTTTATGTGGTGTCGCTGAGACGCCCGACTATGGCATACTTGTTATTTATTTTATAAGTCCTTTATGTGGTGTCGCTCAGACGCCCGACTGAGGCATTTCTCTTTGTTTACTAACCTTTCGAGGCGTCGCTTCAGACACCCGATCGATGCATTTTATTATTACTATGTTATTGCATATCCATAAATAACCTGCTTGCATGCATCAGAGATTTTTTTTATTTTTTTTTGTGACTAACGTCATGATCATAAAATATTTCAGAACATAATTATCGTTGTTATATTATACCCATGTTCATAATGTTTGCGAGTACATTCAAAAGTACTCACTGGCTTGTCCCTGGCTATTGTCTTGGCTAGATTTCTTGCGCGGAGAGGAGCGACCGTGATGACAGCCCCGGAACCTACGCAATGGTGATAGCAGCCTCGCGAAGATAGGAGTTAACCTGGTCAGCTGTTCCTGTGGGAAATGGAGTCCCATAGACGCTGATGATCCACAAACCACTTCCGCCTTCAACCACTAGAAACCATTTGTTGTACTCACAGACCAGAATGGTCTTGTACTGCATTTTTTGTATTTTGCTTGGAATTTCTGTATCAAGTTGGTGCCTCATCAGCTAACAGTAATCCTGGGGCTGATGAGCACAAGGGCCATTTTTCTGGAAATTAATACCCGGAAAACCGGTCGCGACACCAAGCGCGCCAGCAAGGCCACTGCCAGGCCCACGCCAGCCAAGTCCCCGCCGCCGTTTGCATGCAGCTACCGACCCAACCTGCTGGGCAGGCACCTGCGTGGCGACATGCAGCCCTTCGTGGAGGCTCCACCATCGCGCCACCTCAGCTGCCTGCCTGCCTACATGGCACCGCATGCATCACTATCCAGGGCACGTGTCAAAGCAAGGAGGAGCGGCGACGGACGGGACGGGCCTCACTCCCGTCTCTGATAAAGTGAAGGGACACCTAAGCCTCGCATTAAATGCGCTTTGTCCTATAATACCAGCGATAAGCTCACAGCACTGTAGCACTTTCCACATCCTGTGTGCCACTGTGGCAGCCCCTTTCACCTATTAAAGGATGCCCATGGCGCACTGAAGAAGGATTCGGCTCTTTCAAACCTGGCAACACCCAAAGCTAGTTCAAGAGCTCAAGAACACTAAATACATCCACCAAAGCAGGATCATAGGGTTTTACGCATCTTTGCGGCCCGAACCTGGGTAAATCCCCTTTGTGCTATCTACTAGTCCCGTTCTTCTCACAATCCCGCGCCCCACAACCGTAGTAGGGATTCTAGTGATCCCATAGGTGTCGTTTCCCACCGACATCTTTGGCGCGCCAGGTAGGGGCAGCACAATTGTGAGAATCGGGTCTAGTGGTAGGCCTAGCAGTTCATCATCGCCACAGCTCCTCCGAAGAAGGCGGCGCTGCCCGTTGGCGCGAAGGACGCCGAGGCGGCGACGAGAGAGCTAAGTCATGCTGAATTTTAAGTTTTTCACCTTAGATATAAGGTTATTATCCTCGACAGTTCGGCCTATGTATGGAGAGCCTGTATGCAGAGGGGCCCTCCTGCGATCGGCAACGCCCTTGTTCTGTTTCCAGTCCACTCAACAGTTCGAGCGGCCGCGTTGAGAGCGGCAGGGTAGCCTTTCGCCATCAGCAACGCTCTCAGTTCTGACTCGAGTCAAGCTCGACAGATCGAGCGGTCGCACCAAGGGCGGTAAGGTGCTTCGCCCGGCAACAACCACACCCAGTAGGCTAATGAGGATCCGTCCTCAAAACACCGCCCTAGGTTTACGTGCCGGCAAGCCTACCCGGTCGACGTGGGGTGGACATACAAAGGAAAATCGAATAGGAAAATAACATGCATAATTTCAGGAGCACTGCAGAGTTATATTACACAAATTGCTGCCGCGGTTCTAATTAAAGATAGCATTGTCTTGGTCACGAACCCGCAGCAGCGACGAGGAACGGGGTGCCTAGTCCCGGCGCTGGCCCTCCAACCTCTTGATTTTGTTGATGCGGCTGAGGATGGGCTGGATACGCTCATTGAGCGTCGCGATGTCGGCATCCTCCGGCAAGCTCTTCAGCACAGGTTCGAAGTCGAGGTCTGGGTGCCAGTGCGCAATCTTGGTGAGCACCCTGGTCATGGTCCCCCGGCGGAGTACCCGGGATTCTTCGGCCAGGGAGGTCGCCCGGGTGGAATGAAGCTGCCCCAGGGCGCCGATGACCTTCTCGAAGTATATGGTCAGGTTGGCGTTGGGGCTCAGGTTTGCCTCCAGGGCGTACCTCATGTTCAGCATTCCCATAATGGCCAGTTGATTGGCGGCCGAATTCGCAATGGCGGCAAGGCGTTCGAGACAGCGTTTCTCGCCCGCCACTTGGTCGTTGAGGCTGGCGGTCTTGTTCATCCACAGCTACTTCTCCATCGCTAGGTCCTTGGTCAGGATCTCTTCTCGGGCCCTGGCCTCCGATAGCATCTTCTCGAGATCCCCCAGCTTCAGTTGGAGGTCTCTGATGGAGCTGTTGGCGTCGGAGAGCTCTCCAGCCTTGCTAATGACCGCGCCTTGCGCCTCCACCAGGGCGCCGTTGAGCGTGTCCCGCTCCTGGGCTAGCTTCAAAGCTTGCCCCTCCAGCTCCTTCACCCTGCCGGCGTAGACGTGAGCCTGGGCATTGAGTGCTTCCTGATGCCTCTACTCCAGCTCTTGGGTCCACTACACGATGAGCTTGCCCACCTCTTCATCCTTGCCGCGGAGCGTGGCAGCAAGCTTCTCCATGCGCGCGGCAAGGTCCTCTTCCTGGGTTTTTAGTGCGGCCTCGTGCTGGGTCTGGGCGGCTTCAGCTTCGGCGGCCAAGTTCTTCGCAGTCTCTTGGGCCTTCTCGATATTGGCCAACTTCATGGTGAGCTCCACGTCGCGTTGGGCTAGCTCGCTCTAGGCGGCCTTCAGCTCGTCCTGAGCCTGGCACCACCAATCTTGCGCCTCGGCAACGCGCCCCTCGAAGTCCGCCTCCACTTTCTCCACCACCGTCGCCTTGGACTTGGCCTTGTCTAGGCGGGCGCGGTGGAGAGCCTAGAGCTTCCAAAAGCTGGCGCCCATGGCCTGGAGCAGCCGCTCTTCCTGGGAGCCATCACCGTCAACACTCGGCTCGTCGATGACCTCGAGCCCAGCAGCCGCAAGCACCTTGCCGTCGAACATCTCCCCCTCGATGGGATCCCTGGAGCTCGACGCGCCTGGGAGATGGAAGAAAAGGTCCTCGCTCACCCTCAGGTACCTGCCGGAGCCGGAGGCAGTGGAGGAGGAGGGCTGGTCGTCGACCGCCGCCTCCTCGGTAGCGGCCTTGCCGGCCTCCTCGGCAGGCCCCTTGCCGGGCTCTCCAGCGGGCCCCTTGGCGGTGTTTTCAGCGGCATCCTCAGCACTCTCCTCGGTGGCAACATTCTTGTCCTGCACCGCGGCATCCTCGGTGGCGTCCTTGATCACGGTGTCAACATCCTCTGGATCCGTCGAGGAGAAATCTGGATGCCAGGAAGGAAACAAGACAAAAGCCGATATCAGAGCCAATAAAAAAGAAGAAAAGATGCATGTGGAGACGGAGAACAAATGGCTTACCCGCGCCAGGCCGAGAAGCGGAAGCCCCTTCTCCGCCGAGGTCCGGCGTCGAGGCAAAGCCACCGGCGCCTGCGTTCTCCTCCCTCTCCTCCGTGTGCATGGCCTCGGTGCTTGGTGCCCTTGCAGGGGACGCCCCTTGGGGCAGTGTGGTTGACGGAGGCGGCACGATCAGAGAAGCCCCCTATGGCTCCCCTTGGTGCTGCTCCCCTCATGCATCCACGGCATGGTTAAACACTGAAGCATCGCGCATGACGCATGTTGATAGAGGGTGGGTGATGGACTCACGCTAGGGGCTGGGTCGAGGGCCGCTCGACACCACCAGTGGCGTGCCGGAGGTGCCTGCCGGGGGCTGGCCACTCGCCGAAATCCTGGCCCTCTTTATCCTCTGGGCCAGCGTCTCCACATCCCTGTAAGATGAAGACAAGTGAGCAACACCGTCAGGGGAAGTGTAAGGAATGAGGGAGGAAAGCAGAAGCTTACTGTTCATTTTCTTCCTCCTCCTCCTCTGTTGTTTTACTTCTTCTCTCTGGGCTGAGAGGCCCAAAGTCGAAGGCAAACCCCGCGCCAACATCTGCCGGCGGCGGGGAGGGCGGTGGCGCCTCGGCACGCCTGGACGATGAGGAAGCAGATGCCTTCCTCCTTGCCGCCACGGCCTCCACCGCCTTCCTCGCGGCCCTCGTCTGGCGCGCCGACACACCTTGAGCCAGTCGCAGCTGCGCGGCCTGGCCAGGATGAACCGGCTCACCGGAGGCGGCCCGCCGCAGGACTCGCCCCCTCCCAGTGGCAGGAGGGCCGGAGGCCGCGATCTCCTCCCCTTCATCCTCCTTCGAAGACTCGTCGACAACATCCTCGACGAGGGGGGCCCCGGCGCTGGCCTCGCCAGCGGCCGCCGCCCACCAGGTAAGATCCTCTTCCTCCGCTTCCGCCGCGGCCCTGTCCATCGTGCCACCAGCATTGCCGGCCTCCTCGGCAAGCTTTGCCGATTCCGCGGCGAGCCTTGACTCCCGCACCCTAGCAGCGATGTAGTCCAGCTCCTCCTGAGAAATGCCCTGGACGAGCCGCGGCTCGGCGGTGATGTGCGCCTCATGCAAGGTGTCGAAGAACTCCTGCACCTTGAGCTCGTCGGATGTGACCCAGCTTGGGTCGAGGCCATGCGCGTTGAAAAGCGGCATCATGGCAATGATCTCCGACCGGCAAGAATTGTTACTAAGCGGGACCACTCCCGCCGGCAACTTGAAGACAGACTCCTTGTCCACCTTGCCGGCCTTCGCTGCAGCCCTTGCAGCCTTGCCGGACCGCTCGACCTCGCCTTCTTCATTGACCTCGAGCTAGAAAATCCGCTGGCAGAGATGGGCGTGCCTCAGCACCGTCAGATTCTGGTCGAGGCCGGGGTGGAGCCTCATAATGTTAGCAGCGTTCACAAAAAGCCAGGCTGGCCTCCCCTTGTCATGTAGAGGAGCGATTCGGTGACGGATGAAGTCCGCCCCGATCATCTCAAGGGTGAGCCCGGCCCGGGTAAGCTGGAGAATCTTGGTGGTGGCGATCATGAGCTTCTTATCGTCGGCGTCGACGTCGCCCCAGTCCTTCCCGCGAACCGGCGCCACCCGACGGACCTCGCAAAACGATGGCGGGTTCTCCTCCTCGATCCAGCACCATCGTCCCCGCCACTCTTCCCACCTCTCCTTCATGGCGCCCTCCGGGTATGCCCCCTTGGCCCTCGGGATCCAAGCGACGCTGCCGGTAATGGCGCCTCCCTTTTGGATCCGAGGGGAGAAGTAATGGCGGAAGAGCGCCGTGTTGGGATGCACCCCGGCAACGAGGTGTGCGAAAAGGGCCATGCACACCACGGCATTCAGAGTGAAATCCAGAAGGTGGAAGCCGAAGGTGTGCATAATGTCCTTGAAAAAATCAAAGAACGGGGGACAAAGCCCACAAGAGAAGTAGTCGACGAAGAAGGGATACCGATTTGGGGCAGGACCGGTGCTGGCAGGGATGACGCGTGTGGCTAGATGCCCCATCGTTTCTTCCCCCGTCTTCACCCCCCATAGAAGCTTATAGTACTCCCGAAGCATGGCCACGTCGACCGTCGAGGGGAAGAGGGCGAACTCCGCCCGTCGCGCCACCAGCTCGCTCTCCGACGGCTCCGCCGCCCCGACATCTTTGGCTGCCACTTTTCCTTTGGTGGATTTGGGCGCCATCGCAGCTGCGAGAAGCAGAGGGCAGGGGATGGCGGAAGCGCGTCGACGATGGACGAAAGCAGGGGGCTCGAGAAGAAATAAAGGGGGCAGCGGTTTCAAGATTGGGGAAGGCGCAGGGAAAGGGTAAAGTGAGCAGCGCGTCCGCGGTTATTCCTTTTTATGGGGAAGGCGTGTGCCGCCTCCTTTCCCATTAACTCCGACACGACGCATGCTTTCGGACGCTATCCCACGCATGCCTCCCATGTCACACACGCTCCCCCACGACGCGCGTCCAACGCAGGTCGTGGGGGAAGCGCAGCAGACGGAATAGTTATCGCAGTAAAAATCCGCCCCAACTGCCCGTGCACCGTTCTGGGCCTGCCCAACAACGTGTTGCACTTATGTATGGCCCAGGCCCGGGGGCTCCTGTCGGTGTACAAAAGTAGGGGCTCTGCTTTTGACCCCTTTACTTGTGCACGGGCAGTCAGAGCCACCCGCCACGGCCACGCATAACAGGGCAGGCAAGGGGAGCCGGAGAGAAGCCGAAGGCACAAGACAAACAAAGCAACATCAAGGACCAAGGCCACAAAGATCGGATGGACGAAGCAGGTTTCCCCGGAAAGGACCCTTGCCGGGGCAGCCTCAGCGGCCCCAACAAGACCCTTGCCGGGGAAGCTCGCCCACACCAGCTGAGCGAGCCACCTTTGAGCCCACCAATGCTAGACAAACGCATTGGGACATGGCTCGGGAGGCACCTCCGTGGTGGCATGCAGATCTTTGTGAAGACAAAGAATAGTCAAGATCAAATGAGGATAGGAAGGCAACAATCCTCGGCAGGGTTCTTACCGAGGAAGCCCACGAGACCCCCGGCAAGGTCCTTGCCGGGGATGACGGTGTGCCGCGGCAAGACCCTTGCCGGGCCACCCGGCAAGGCCCTCGCCAAGCGCGCCAGCGGGGCCACTGCCAGGCCCACGCCAGCCAAGTCTCCGCCATCGTTCGCATGCAGCTGCCGACCCAACCATATGGGCAGGCACATGCGTGGCGACATGCAGCCCTTCGTGGAGGCTCCACCACCGCGCCACCTCATCTGCCTGCCTGCCTACATGGCACCGCATGCATCGCTGGCCAGGGCACGTGTCAAAGCAAGGAGGAGCGGCGACGGACGGGCCGGGCCGGGCCTCGCTCCCGTCTCCGATAAAGTGAAGGGACACCTAAGCCTCGCATTAAATGTGCTTTGTCCTGTAATATCAACGATAAGCTCACACTGCTGTAGCACTTTCCACCTCCTGTGTGCCACTGTGGCAGCCCCTTTCGCCTATAAAAGGAGGCCCATGGCGCAGTGGAGAAGGATTCGGCTCTTTCGAACCTGGCAGCACCCAGAGCTAGTTCAAGAGCTCAAGAACACTAAATACATCCACCAAAGCAGGATCGTAGGGTTTTACGCATCTTTGCGGCCCGAACCTGGGTAAATCCCCTTTGTGCTGTCTACTAGTCCCGCTCTTCTCACGATCCCACGCCCCGCAACCGTAGTAGGGATTCTAGTGATCCCATAGGTGTCGTTTCCCACCGACAACCGCTGTCATTTGCATCCATTACTATTAATTTATATTGAGTATGACTATGACTAGATCTCTTTTACCATGAATTACAATGTCTAGTCAGTCCTTGATCTTCAGGGGTGCTCTGCATTTATGTTTTGCGGTCTCACAAAGGCTAGCGAGATACCATCTTGTTTTATCATATTATGATTGTTTTGAGAAAGTGTTGTCATCCGAGATTTATTATTATTGCTCGCTAGTTGATTATGCCATTGATATGAGTAAATATGAGACCTAAGTGTTATTGTGAATATGGTTAGTTCATAATCTTTGCTGAAAACTTGAATGCTGGCTTTACATATTTGCAACAACAAGAGCAAACAAAGTTTGTAAAAGTTTTTCTTGATCACTTTTAGTTTGTCAACTGAATTGCTTGAGGACAAGCAAAGGTTTAAGATTGGGGGAGTTGATACGTCTCCATCATATCTACTTTTCGAAACACTTTTGCCCTTGTTTTGGACTCTAACTTGCATGATTTGAATGGAACTAACCCGGACTGACGCTGTTTTCAGCAGAATTGCCATGGTGTTATTTTTGTGCAGAAATAAAAGTTCTTGGAATGACCTGAAACTCCACAGAGAATATTTTTGCAATTAATAAAAAATACTAGCGAAAGAATCAAGGCCAGGGGGCCCACACCCTATCCACGAGGGTGGGGGGGCGCCCCCTGCCTCGTGGGCCCCCTAATGCTCCACCGACCTCAACTCCAACTCTATATATTCACGTTCGGGGAGAAAAAAATCGGAGAGAAGGATTCATCGCGTTTCACGATACGGAGCCGCTGCCAAGCCCTAATCTCTCTCAGGAGGGCTGATCTGGAGTCTGTTCGGGGCTCCGGAAAGGGGAATCCGTCGCCGTCGTCATCATCAACCATCCTCCATCACCAATTTCATGATGCTCACCGCCATGCGTGAGTAATTCCATCGTAGGCTTGCTGGACGGTGATGGGTTGGATGAGATTTATCATGTAATCGAGTTAGTTTTGTTAGGGTTTGATCCCTAGTATCCACTATGTTCTGAGATTGATGTTGCTATGACTTTGCTATGCTTAATGCTTGTCACTGGGGCCCGAGTGCCATGATTTCAGATCTGAACCTATTATGTTTTCATGAATATATGTGAGTTCTTGATCCTATCTTGCAACTCAACAGTCACCTACTATGTGTTATGATCTGGCAACCCCGAAGTGACAATAATCGGGACCACTCCCGGTGATGACCGTAGTTTGAGGAGTTCATGTATTCACTAAGTGTTAATGCTTTGGTCCGGTACTCTATTAAAAGGATGCCTTAATATCCCTTAGTTTCCAATAGGACCCCGCTGCCACGGGAGGGTAGGACAAAACATGTCATGCAAGTTCTTTTTCATAAGCACGTATGACTATATTCGGAATACATGCCTACATTACATTGATGAACTGGAGCTAGTTCTGTGTCACCCTATGTTATAATTGTTGCATGGGGAATTGCATCCGACATAATTATCCATCATTGATCCAATGCCTACAAGCTTTTCACATATTGATCTTTGCTTATTAGTTACATTACCGTTGCCACTGTTACAATTACTACAAAACTGCTACTATTACTTTTGCTACTGTTACCGTTACTTCCATAATATTTTGCTACTAAATACTTTGCTGCAGATATTAAGTTATCCAGGTGTGGTTGAATTGACAACTCAACTGCTAATACTTGAGAATATTCTTTGGCTCCCCTTGTGTCGAATCAATAAACTTGGGTTGAATACTCTACCCTTGAAAACGGTTGCGATCCTCTATACTTGTGGGTTATCAAGATGCGAGCTAATTTCCAATACACTTACGTTAGATCCTCGGATGCCGATGACCTTGCTCATGTCGCAAAAGCCAGGGGAAGCAGTCTGAAAATTCTGGAATTGGTTCTTGACCAAAAAGAACCATATAGTGGACTGCCCGGACCCTGAGGCAATCGCAACATTCAAACGCAACATAAGTTATGGGTGGCTGGCGAGAGAGCTCCGACACGAGAAGCCTCGGCTCATGACTCGATTTTGTGCTGGTGAGGATAATTGGTGGCAACTCCGATACTCCTTTCTTCCAATATTTTTTTATATATTCTAAAATAATTCTTCATAACTTTTCTTGTCATTTTAAGCTCTAGAGAATAGTTATCTCCTTTGTATCTTTTTCAGGTCAGAAATCCAAGTGCCAGAAATCTTCCTCTTTTGGTGTATCTTGCATTTTAAGAGAGAAAAGACATTAGAATTGCATCATAAAGTGGAATATAGCTTCAAAACAATAAAAATAATAGTAGGAAAAAACTTGATGTAAAATGGACGTATCAGTTGCCCAATTTTAAGGGCTCGGACAACATGATCTCAAGACCTACGTAGATAATGCATATTGTTTAGAAAAATTTTGACATCTGATGTGACAGATGGAGACATCTATGGGGACCAAAGAAAATATGAGATAATGGTGATCCATCAAACTTAATGCTTGGCTTCGGTCTAACAACCTTAATTGTGGAGACAACCACTCTATGGCAACGGCGAAGTAGGACCATAGAATGGAATGTAATCCCGCAAGGAGGAGTTCCATGACCTTAGAGTGATCCGCCTACCGATCAAACATATCAAATGCTATATTCATGATACAAGGTAACTGGTATTACTGTCGCACTGACACACTTGATGTATATCATGAATTTCTCTCCACGCCTAACTTCTTCATTGTAGGAAACACAACTCTACTTTTCGTCTTATTTATGTTCTTTACTTTCGAGTGTTACTATTCTCACAGCTGCAAACTCATTGTATTTACTACCTCTGGTGTATTTGCCTCTTGGGACAATAACAACACTTGCAAAATCACAAGAAGTTACTTCACATAAGAACTATGACACTTGTGTGTGCTAGAAACACTACTTATAAATACTCTTATCCGCTCTTCGTCAGGACGATTCCCATTTAGGATACTTACATGAAAGTGCTACAACACCATGCTTGGCTTGTAGTCTATCACCGACATGTTTGCATGATAAGACGAGAATGATGCCTAATAATTTTTAACAAAACATAATATTGTTTGCTCACGCACAGCAAACTTAATTGATCTAATAAAATAAGAAACCAGCCTAGCCCCGAGCATTTTAAGATCTCTTCGCCGGGTAACTTCCACACCTCCCTCAACGCCATACAAAACACATAAGCCTTAGGACAACAAACTAAAGCGTGAAAAATACTCATCTTCAACAAAACCATAGATCAAGCACGTAGTTATCCCATCAACTATTTAAGTTATTGCTCTCAATCATATATACATCTTAATCTTACATATGTTATTTTGTAGCAACAAATTTAGTGGGCGTGTGGAGGTGTGTCTCCGGCGGATCTGTCTTTGGTGGATTTGCTCGAACCTGACCATCGTTCATCTACATTCCTATGTCTTCAGGTTGGATCCTTTTGATCTACGTTACTCTTCGTCGGCGGCGGTTGCTGTTCTGGTGCGCTGGTCCTATAAGGTCTTAGCACGACGACTCCCCGACTGTCTACTGCAACAACTTTCGTCATGCTCTAGTGAGGGAGGGGTGATGATGGCGGCACGCCTTCGGCTCGCTTAAGTGCTCATAGTCATCGCTAGGTGGTCTGCGGACTTGGAGGTATTTTTTATTATTTTTGTTGTTCGTTGTATCGTCATGATTGAAGATGAACAAATCAAAAAAATTCCCGCAGAAAAAAAATCATTGACATGCTTTGTTTTTCATTCATCAATATATCGTATTATTTGAGAACCAACCAATGATTGGATGGTTAGGAAGACAGTGGATCGCTTATCATAAGTGTTTCAGTTGGATGGTGATTTGAGATTAATCGAAAATCGCCCGATTAATCAGTTTAATCAGTCAGCTATTAATTGGTAATTTTTCCTTGCAATTTCCAGGTTCCAAGCACTAATAAGATAAAAATAGAAAACAACCATTAATGAACACTACATCAGTACATAACTACATATCGCATGCTAAACAACGAGTCAATGAAAAACAAAATAGGACAACACTGCAACATATGTCCTATCGAGCGCGGGATGAAGTGTGATGTGCGGGAGGCTGCTGAAAATGGAGGCCCTGTTTTAGGGTTTTTGACCGCAGGGGCCCAGCCTGATTAATAGCTAGATTCCCGATTAATCGTTTGTCAGAGCGATAAATCAACCCAAATGATAAATATAAAAAATAATGTATAATCTTAGCGGTCACTCAGCGACAAGCGATAAATCGGCTGATAAATAGCTGAGTCAGATAATATTTTAAACATTGATCCTAGCCCACCAGAGATCAAACACCATGTTTGACACTTTTGGGAATTTTCTCAACCAGGTCCGTCGATAGCAAGACACTCATGATGACTTCGTCAATGTTTAAGCTTCGCAACTTCGACCCAATCAGCAGTTGTATAATGATGCGAGAGTGTGCGTGCGTACATCTGCATTATACTACACCTCCGTTCCAAAATATATGATGTTTCAATAGGCTAATCAAAACGTCATATATTTTGAAGATGTTTTGGTAAGCTAGTTTGACATATCAAAGCGTAGTATATTTTGGAACGGAGGTAGTAAGTTATAAGCGGTATTAAAAAAATTCATACTAATTTGATCATAACTCCACCCCACCCGCATGGTGCCTATGATTGGACTCTTCCAAGAAAATGTTATACCGGAATCGTTTAGCCTCCTAAATTTTTTGCAAGAAAATTTCTCCTGTAATTGCTTCCCAGCCGCCAGCCTCATCAGATCTAGGAGAAGGCAGCTCATCCTGGCTGAGCCGAACCAGTCAGTCCGTAGCACACCACAGACCACACTCGCTCCGTGCTCCCTCTCTCCAATCTCAAAACTTTTCCCCACCCGAAACCCTCGCCCGCGGCCGCACCATGCCGCCGCCGCCGCCGGTGCTGATGGAAGAGCTCCTCGAGGAGGTCTTCTTCCGCCTTCCGCCGGACGAGCCCGCCTGGCTCGTCCGCGCCTCCGTCGCCTGCAAGCCATGGCGCCGCATCCTCGCCGACCGGGGCTTTCGCCGTCGCTACCGCGAGTTCCACCGGACACCTCCCGTCCTGGGATTCTTCGAAAAGGGCGGCGCCCGCCTCGTCCCCGTCGCCTCCCTCTTCCCTGCCCAGGCCGACCATCCCGACTGGCATGTCATGGACTGCCGCCACGGCCGCGCCCTCTTCGCCTACATCGGGAAGACCGATGACCTCATCGTGTTGGACCCCATGACGGGCCACCAGCGCCGCGTGCCCTCGCCTTCGAACAATCTGATCGGCTTCACTGCGGCGGTGCTCTGCGCCGCACAAGGCTGCGACCACCACGGTTGCCAAGACGGGCATTTCCTTGTGGCCGTTGTGTGCCCCAAGAAGCTTGAGGAAATCACATTGGGCTGGCTGTACTCATCTGAGACTGACCTCTGGACGGAGTTCGCCTCTGTTCATCGCCCCAATGCCAATTATTTCTCTAACATGGATGCGCCTGGCGTCCTTGTGGGCGATGCACTCTACTTCAACATTGATGGCGTCATTGAATGCCAGCTTGGTACACTAAGCTTGTCAACGTTGGAGAAGCCGATCGATGGCAATGGGACTCTCATGATGGCGGAAGATGGCAGGCTGGGATACGCTGCCGTGGTTGATGTCACAGATCTAACCCTGTGGTCGAGGGAGGCTGGACCCGAGGGAGCCATGGGATGGACAAAACTCAGGGTAATCGATCTTAAGACGCTACTCCCTGATGGTGCCCTCTTTATCACAACACAATATGGGATCAGTAGGTCGCCGCGTTCATTGATGATTAGTGGGATCGCGGAGGGCACCCAAGTCATTTTTGTGAGCACATGGGTTGGTTCCTATATGGCCGATCTCAAGTCTGGGCGAGCCAGGATGGTCTCTCGTCCCGGCAGAAAAGTCTTCCCGTACATGAGATTCTACCTCCCAGGTACATGAGATTCTACCTCCCACTTATGTCCATATGTATATATATAGTATCTGTTAGCAAGTAGAAACATTTTAGAAAACTCTCAACCCTGTATAATCAACTAGCATAGTAGCCCTCACAAATGCGAAGGCATTGTTTTTCGTGTGTAGATTCATTTTGTGAAAAAGTGAATTTATATTTTCCAAAATGTTATTACTATGCAACCATAAATAGCATGACTATATAGCCACTGAAATGTTAGCCTAGATAAAATATCAACAGTTGGATTGTGTTTAGCAGTGTCCCGTACAATTGCGTGGAAAACTTCTTAATCGATCCATTTATTTTTATTTATGTAAGTGGGACATTAGGTGAAAGATGAAAATGTACGAATATGATTAGAAATTGTAGGTTGCATGCTCACTGAAAATATTATCATATATAGAACATATAATCCTGCACAAATTGTTTTTAATCAGCTTAAGTTTTTGGGAGTGATTATTTTTCCGTTTCATGTGACATCATATTATGAGCACAGAAAACCATTTGTACGCTGTATTAGATCAAATGATCAGTGCAAAGAGCTAATGTTTAGATCATGAGCTAGCCAATAGTTTTTGTTTGATGATAAACCAGCGCAACATTAAAGTTTAGATTGTGGGCATAGTTAAAAAAGGCGCGCCTAAGCAAGCGCTTAAGCGCGCCTAGGCTCTAGGCGTTGGCAAAACGCATTGCGCATAACTACGCTTAATCTGTGCATAACTGCGCATAAGCATGCGCTTTGGTCAGTAAAGTGCAAGGCGGTGGCAAAACGCACAATTAACGCCTAGCGCTTTTTTGAATTATGATTGTGGGCTTTGTGGAGTTTTCTTGGTCGACTATTTAGTCATGGTTGATAAAATGTGCCTTTAATATCGAATCAAAATTGTGTCTTTAACATATAGTAGATGTTGTATGTTATGAGTAATGTATGTGCGACAGAAATTCATATAATAGATGTGGTATGTTATGAGTTTTTTGACTCACATAGAAATGTCCTACTATTCTCATCCAACAGTGGATGACATTTGTTGACACCGCACAGTGTACAATGGGTACCTTTGAGTCTTTGACCATTAACCGTTGCATGTATAGCTGCAACCTATTTTTCATGAAAATCTATTTATAACATTTTTTATGTAAAAATGTAAAAGTGTTCTTATTAATTAGTGGCACGTTAGTAATCACAACAGAGAACCAAAGTTGAGATAATAGAGGGCCTCACTCAATAAAATAGAAGAGGTTCAAAATGTATTAAGTTTGCAATATCTATTTCAGAAGTCATGGCCACATACGAAATAGTCTGATTGCATCAATAGCGAGTTAAATCAGATTTGACACACAACAGTAGTGAAAGCAAATAATTTAGCAGGCACTCCCTCTCAGTGGTGGAGCTTCCAACAAAAAGTTGGGACGGGCCAAGCTAAAGAATCCAGTTAATAGTGCTTATGAGTTCCTTCCTGCCTTCCCCCGCAATGCTCTTCTTTAGCTTGCATGAATCCAATTAATAGTGTTTATTGCTGAATAAATAGGCAGTTTTTTGATTAAATTAATCCACGAATAAATTACTCACATGGCATTGATAGAAATAAACGCATGCTGATATTAGATCATGCAAGCACATACTACGCTAACAGCAGACACATCTACGTATAACACTAGCATGGCTAAAACGGAAATCAGTAGGAGCGGGATAAACGGGCAATACCTTCCAATCGGCCAGGCAGAGGAAGCAGCGGTGGCAGCGGCGGTGTCCTCGGTGGCCTTCTTCTCGGCTTCAAGTTTCTCGGCGGCGGCTTTGTTGGTGTCGGTGGACATGGTGACGATGAAGACGACACAGACGTAGAGGAAGTAGTCGATCGAAGGCGAGCAGTCGCATAGTCGCTCCCCAGAAGCCTAACGCCCCTCTTCCGTACAACATCCGGAGAGGCGGGGTTTAGGAGGCCTACTCTCCCGTCAACCGTGTACACGGTGAACGGGATGGAGTCGCCGGCGGCAGCAGTAGCAAAGGGAACAACATGGGCGGTGCGTGTGGAGCAGATGCGATCTGTTCGTGGCGGCTAGGATTGGCCAATGCCTCACATATCTATGCGTGTCCGGGTGGAGAGACATGGGCTGGACCCACGTCTGAGTCGGCGAGAGCCCACGATCCGACGTCTCGAGTACGTCACACGTCCGTTAGGGACTCCTCGTTCCTGATCGGCAAAAATAAGCGCATAGGTATGTGCTCGGCTTGGCTCAATCCCGCAACCCGCGGTGCGTCGTGACGAGGCGTGGTGAGGCGGGCGGCGGAGGAGGAGTGCGCGAGGGCCTCTTCTCTTCTCAAGTTCCAATAGCATGTGGAAGAGAATCCCTTATAAGGAGGTCCAACTCCTTCTCCACTAGCGGGGTGGGACTAAACTTCCCACCACCACTTGTCATGACACCTACATGGGCCCTTAGAGATTTTTCTGAAATTGTAAGATGGGCCTAAAACCCACCCCATATTTCAACAATCCCCCATCAGATCTTGAGGGCCCATTGTGTCCTCTATTCCAATCGTTGTTTTGATATACCAGTGTTTCAGTGAAGACCTGTTAAGGTTGAACTCATGGATTTCGAGTCGAGCGACTAGTCGCGACTAGTCGTCGACTAGTCGATGAGTCGTTACATGAAGGTTGACTCAACCTGTCGACTCGAATCATTGGATGAGTCGAGCGACTCGATCGACTAGTCCCGACTAGTCTCGACTAGTCGCGGTTTTTGAGTCGAACGACTCGATCAATCTGTGAGGGAAGAGGAGCTGGATGGAGAAAACAGAGCAGGGAAGAATGGGGGAGGCGGAGAGGAAGGGGCGGAGGCAGAGAAGCCATGGAAGAGGAGCTGCAGCAAGGCCATTGCGGCTGTCGATTCGTTCCTGGAGGCTGGAAGGGGAGCAGGTGAGAGAGAGAGAAAGAAGTGAGTGGATGGACGGTGAAGATTAGAGAATATAGATGGTTCAGATTGAGCTAGGCAGGCTAGGGTTTCATTGGGCCTTATTGGGCCAATATTGCATCTGGGCCAATATTGAAGGAAGATTGGAGCGTCTGGAAACCTAGATCGGACAGTTCCACCCCTCCCCCGACCCAACCCTCTTCTGCAGCAGCCGCCGCCCCTGGCTTGCTGCTCGTCCCCTTCTCCCCTGGTTGCTGCTGCCTGCTGCTCATCCCTTGATTGCTGCTACTGCAGGTCTGCTCCTCCCATCGCTGGCTGATGCGGCTCCTCCCTTAGTTGCTGCTGGTCTGCTCCCTACTATACTTAACTCACGTCGACTCATCGCATGTCGACTCGTCGACCACGAGTCTAGACTAGTCATGACTAGTCTAGAGTCGCCCCCCCCCCCTGAGCGACTCACCGACTCATCGACTCAAAAACCTTGGTTGAACTTCACCTAGAGCATGTAGCTACACTCCTTCACAACTGAACAATGGACTATGCCTTGAATTTTCAATTTGGCATAAAGAAGTTTCACCACATGTCTTACTAGTACTAGGCTGCCGAAGGCTGACCCCTCGGGTGGAGCATATTAGTCACACTCCTGGCCTATTCATGAGCTTGCTAGAGATCACCCCAATCTCATAGACTATTACCAACAGTCGAGCTCATATAGGTGTGTTCTTCCAAAGATCGCTCTGTAGGATAGCATCTTGCTTGTATAAGCTTGGAACAAGACAGTAGTCAACCTACCATACAATTTTTGAGAGTATTGCATCTCCAACGAAGTGGATTAGTAAAGTTACTCTCCTCAGTTCACCACTGGCTTGTTTTCCCATGTCCTACTTCACGGGATCTTCGATCACATGGGTTGGGTTACCACTATGGCAACTCATATGGGTCTCATACCCATCTCCCTCAATGCACTATCTATCACAGCATGTGATAGCCCTTTAGTAAAGGGATCTGCCAGATTCTTAGCCGTTTGGATATAATCCAACGCCATCACTCCGGAGTTTCTTAATTTTCTGACAACTTTTAATCTCATTCTTACATGTTTGTTGGACTTCATGTTGTCCTTTGAACTCTTCACCGTGGCAATAACTGTCTGATTGTCATAGTTCATAAGGATAGCCGGGACCGGCTTTTCAACCACTGGCAAGTCCATCAAAAGATCTTGGAGCCATTCTGCTTTGTCACCAGATGTCTAATGCTGTTAATTCTGCTTCCATCGTCGATCTTGTTAAGATCGTTTGCTTGCAAGACTTAAACAACACCACCTCCAAGTGTAAACATATACCTAGTTGTGGCCTTCATCTCATCAGCATCAGAGATCCAATTCACATCACTACACCCTTCAAGTACCGACGGTATCTGGTATAGTGAAGTTCATAGTTCATAGTACCTTTCAAATAGCGCATAATTCTTTCAATAGCATGCCAATGTACACCAGGTTTGGAAACAAACCGGCTCAGTTTGCTCACAGCAAACGCGATGTCAGGTCTCGTTGCGCTCGCTAGATACATGAGTGAACCAATAATTTGAGAGTATCTCAATTGATCCCGAGCTGTGCCTTCAAACTTTTGAATCATATGGTGTTTAAGATGGTTTGCAGTCCGAATATCCAAAACGACTCAACACCTTCTCAACATAATGAGATTGCAGAAGTGTAATCCCACCCTCATCATCTCTCAGTAGCTTGATATTCAAGATAACATCAGCCACACCAAGGTCCTTCATCTCAAAGTTCTGAGATAAAAACGACTTAACCTCCTCAATCACTCTGAGATAAAAACGACTTAACCTCCTCAATCACTTTGAGGTTGGTTCTAAATATCAATATGTCATCAACATACAAGCACAATATAACTCCTTCGCCCCCATCATGGCGATAGTATACACATTTGTCAGCTTCATTAACAACTAAACCGACAAATGTCAGAGTTGTATTAAACTTCTCATGCCATTGCTTAGGTGCTTATCTCAGGCCATATAAGGATTTTAGCAACTTACACACCTTTCCTTCTTGATCATCTATTACAAAGCCATTTGGCTGTTGCATATAGATTTCCTCGTCTAGGTCTCCATTTAGGAAGGCCGTCTTAACATCCATCTGGTGGATGAGAAGACTATGCGAGGCCGCCAACGAGAGTAATACTTGAATGATTGTCAGTTTGGCCACAGGTGAATAAGTATCGAAGAAAATCTTCTTCTTTCTGGGCATAACCCTTGGCCACAAGCCTAGCCTTGTACTTTTCAATAGTATCGTCGAGCCTAAGCTTCTTTTTGAACACCCACTTACATCCCAATGGTTTACAACCGTAGGGACGTTCAGTGATCTCCCATGTCTCGTTAGCCATGATGGAGTCCATCTCGCTACGGACCGCATCCTTCCAGTAGTCGGCATCTGGGGATGCATAAGCTTCTGAAATAGAAGTGGGAGTATCATCCACGAGGTACACGAGGAAATCATCACCAAAGGTCTTTGCAGTCCTTTGTCTCTTGCCCCTACCAAGGGTTTCCTCGTCATCCTCCTCAGGATTTTCATCATGTGTTTGTTCATAATATTCCATGGGAATGGCAGGCTGAGGAGTCTCCTCAGATTCCTGTCTAGAGGTGCTTTGCATATCTTCCATAGGGAAAATATTCTCGAAGAATGTAGCATCCTTAGACTCCATAATTGTACCGACCTTCTGGCCAGGTACCTCAGATTTCACAACTAGATATCTATAGTGAACACTATACTTAGCATAGCCCAAATTGACTTCCGCTTTTTGGGGATCGGCACATTGACTTCCGCCAAACAGCCTCAAGTATGCAAGTACGAGAGTGTTGTCCTTCCCTTCGCCCATTTCTCATAGGGGGTGATCTCATTATTTTTTGTCAAAACTTTATTCATGACATGACATGATGTCATGATGTCAATATAGCCTTCCCCCACCATGCCTTGGATAAACCCGATGTATCTAACATGGCGTTAAACAAATCAGTTAGAGTATGGTTTTTTCGCTCGGCAACACCGTTTGACTGGGGTGAATAGGGAGGCGTCCTCTCATGAATAATACCATGTTCCGCACAAAAAGAATCAAACTCACTCGAGAAGTACTCTCCACCACGATCTGATCGGACTCGTTTAATTTTCTTCTCAAGTTGATTCTCAACTTCTGCCTTATAGATTTTAAAGTAGTGTAGAGCCTCATCTTTAGTATTTAACAAAGTTCGGGAAAGCGCGCTTAATCGAGCGCTTATGCGCGCCTACGCGCAAGGCGCTGGCCTACCGCCTCGCATAGGCCATGTGCGCTCGTAAAGGCGCGACGCGCGCCTAGGCGGAGCGCTTTTCTCGCTGAGGCGAGCTTAAGCGCGCGGAACAGCGCGGAACGGGCGCTTAATGGCGCAGAACGACGAGAGGGGATCCATCGGGGAATCGGGATAAAGAGGCAGGGAGCCACGGGATGAAAGGCAGAGGGTCAAAATCGAGCCCGTGTTAGGGTTAGGGTCTCCTCTCCTCCATTCCTCGCGCCGCCGGACTCTCCTTGGGGCCGCGAGACTCTCCTCGCGCCGCCGGCAGCAGCACGCCCTCCGCCCTGGATCTGAAGCTTCTCCTCGCGCCTCTCCTGCTCGGGCCCTCCCCCACACCTCCGGTTGCTGGCCTTCGACCTCATCCCGCCGTGGATCTCGCGGCCTGGTCTTCTTCTCTTCAGGCAGGTGAGCCCCCAGATCCCCATCGATCCTACCTTCTCCTGCTAGCTTCTGCCTGTTGCTGCTTTGCTGGTGCTACTAGTTGCCGCTGAAGTGATGTTAGCTGCTGCTGGTGGTAGTTAGTGGTGCTGTTTACTAGTAGACAAAGTAGTAGTAAAAGTAGTACTTGGTGCTGTTGCTGTTTACTAGTAAAAGTAGTAGTACTTGGTGCTGTTGCCTGTTGCTGTTAATTTGCTGCTGCTAGCTGCTACTGCTGTTTGATGCTGCTAGCCTGCTACTACTTGTTTGCTGCTGATGCTAGCTGATGCTGATGCTGATGCTGGCTGCTGCTGCTACTTGTTTGTTGCTAATGCTAGCTGCTGCTGCTGTCTGTGGCTACTAGCTGCTAATTTGTGTTGTTGACTTGTTGTTATAGGATGTCAACATCAGAGAACACCACCGCCCAAACAGAGTCCGAAAGGCCGATAGCTCTGAAGAGGAAATCCAATGATGTTGGATGGAACTATGGGAAACTATGTGATGTCACAAACAAGGAGAGGGTGAAGTGTGACTTTTGTGGCCATATTAGCACCGGAGGAATTAACCGTTTCAAGCTACACATCACAGGCACCACCTCAAGCGTTCTTTCATGTTTAAGATCAACTCCGGAGGCTAAAGCAATATGCCAGAGAGCTCTTGATGCATATGAGGCAAAGAAGGTGGCGAAGAAAAAACATACGGCAGAAGTGAGGGCTGATGTGCATGTTACAGCCCTAAATGAAGCAAGGGATGGTAGGGAATCTGTTTGTGTTGGAAGCACATCATCGGAGCCCAACAAATTAGGACCAATGGACAAGTTTGTGCGTCCTATTGATGGTAAATCAAGCAAAGAGGAAGCCTTGAAGCAGCTAAGTATGAATGAAGCACTATTCAAGGAGAGAAGAGGTCAATGTTCACCATATGTTGCTAGATGGGTGTATTCACATGGTAATTCTGGAGTCCTTCATTTCTTTGCTTGCTTGTGCTTGAAATGATTGCTTGATTGCATGGTTTTGTTCCTTTGCTTGTAGGCATACCATTTAATGCTCTTGACAATGATGAGTTTTGTCAAATGTGTGAGGCCATAGGCAAATTTGGTCCTGGATATGAGCCTCCTACTCAATATGAGCTTAGGGAGAAGTTGTTGAGTGATGAATATGCAAGGACCAAGAGTTTGTTAGATGAACGTGAGAAGGAGAAGATAAAGCTTGGGTGCACCATCATGACAGATGCATGGACGGACATGAAGAGGAGGAGCATAATGAATTTGTGCATGCATTGCAGTGGGGGGACAAGTTTTCTCAAATCAAAGGAAACATCTGATGTGTCACATACAAGTGAAGTCATATTTCAGCTAGTGGCCAGCGCAATTGAGGAGGTAGGGGCGGAGCATGTGATGCAAGTGGTGACAGACAATGCTTCCAATAACATGGGAGCCAAGAAAATGTTGCTTGAGAAGAGGCCGAAGATCTTTTGGAGCTCTTGTGCAACTCACACTATCAACTTAATGCTCCAAGGAATTGGCAGCCTCAAGAGATTCAAAACAATAATTGATCAAGCAAAGAACCTCACCATCTTCATCTATGCGCATCACAAGACTTTGGCATTGATGAGGGTTGCTACAAAAAGGAGAGATATCATAAGGCCGGGGGTGACTAGATTTGCTTCCGCTTTTCTCACATTGCAAAGTTTGTTGGAGAAGAAAGATGCTTTAAGGTATATGGTGGTTGAAAGAGCTTGGGAAGATATGAAAAATGTGAAAACAAAGAAAGGCAAGGATGCAACGGCAACGGTGATGGATGCAAACTTTTGGAAAGGTGTGCTCCTATGCATAAAGGTGTTTGAGCCATTGGTGAGAGTACTTCGTTTGGTTGATGGGGATATTAAGCCATCGATGGCTTGGTTGTATGGAGAGTTGGTGAATGCAAAGAGGGAGATGAAGGAGGCATTTAACAACTTGGAGAGGAACTACAAAGATACTATGGGCATTGTTGAAAAGAAGATGAATGGAAGGCTAGATTCTCCACTGCACATGGCCGCATATGTGTTGAACCCACACTATAGTTATGCAGATAGCTCCGTCTTTACCACTGCAAATGAAGGATTTCAGGAGTGTGCTGAACAATACTATGCAAATGATCATGATACTTGCATGCTGGTTGTCAATGACGAGTTTCTGAAATATGAAAACAAAGAAGGAACTTTTGGAAAGAAGCTTGCAAAAGCATGTGAAAATAAAAGCTACAGCCCCGGTATACTTGCTTGCTCCTGCCCACTAGTTGCTACTCTTTTCTTGCTGCTGCTATTGAAGTATTGATGCTTGTTTCTTGCTGCTGCTGCTACTATTGATGCTTGTTTCTTGCTGTTGCTGCTGCTATTGATGCTTGCTTCCTGCTGCTGCTGCTACCATGCTACTGCTGCTGCTACCTTGATGCTGCTGCTAGCCTGCTACCATGCTACTGCTGCTTTTTGCTGCTGCTACTACTAACTTGCTACTGCTATATGTTCTCCGATTTGGCGATTTCTAGTTGGTTGGTGGAAGCTTTATGGAGGAGAAACACCAAATTTGAAAGAAATGGCTATGAGAATCCTCTCTCTGACCTCTAGCTCTTCTGGTTGTGAAAGAAACTGGAGTGCATTTGAATCGGTATTATCTCTTCTCTCAATTTTGTCTCCTCATTTGTCTCTCGTTTTTGTTTTTAAATATGCTCATGCAAAATGATGTTTAATATGTAGATACATACCAAGAGAAGAAATAGGCTCACAACGGAGCGATGCAACAATTTGGTCTTCATAAGGTTCAACAATAGGATGTTGTCTAGGAAACAAAAGCTCCTAGAGAAGAAGAAATGGGATGTGCTCATTAGCACCGATGCTACCGAAGCTCAAGGATTTCTATTTGAAGGAGGGGATGATTATGCAAGCGTTGTTTATCTTGATGAGGAGGATGGAGATGTTCATCCGGGTACGGGGATATCATGGGATCTACTTGGTGAAGCAATGGGAGCACAAGAGCAACTCCAACTTCGGAGGAGTGCAAGAGTGAGAGACCTTGAGGAGGAGGAGTTTGAATCCGATCATGATGATGAGGAGATAGTGGATGAAGATGAGATTGAGTATGAGGATGATTGAGAGGCATTGAGCATTTGAGCTAGTGATCATTGGCTCATTGCATGATGGTTGGCAGCATCATGCCATTAAGTGATCAAGTTATCATGCATTTGCATTCATGCATTTGTCTTTTGTTTGTTATTTGTTATGTAAGAGACTATGATGGAGTGGTCACGGGTGAGACTATTGTGGATCGTGGCCGTGGTACTTTGGTTTGGTAGCACTAAGCAAGTTTAAGACTTTTATTTGTTATGTAATATGCTTGCTTGTGAAGTTGTGAACTTGTGATACGTTCTACCTATTACATTGCTTGTTTGCTACTTTGCTAGTTTGCTTTGATTGCTCATTCAAGTTGTGAACTTGTGATATGTTCTGCCTATTACATTACATTTTACATATATGAATGATGAATCTGATATATAATGCTTTGCTTGCTCCTTGCTTGTTGGTTGCTGTTGCTAACATCTTGTCATCTTCTCTATGATGTATTTAGCTGTTGCACAATGCATTGGAGGGAGACGATCAGAGGACAACATACAAAGAGGCAGGGGCAACATATTGGAGAGAGAACAAGGTTATAAACTTATAATTGTACCTCCAGTTTACATTCTAGCACTTTTTTTATGTCAAACTGCTCTTTTTTGCCCATATCCGTACAATTATATAGAAAACGCATAATTGCGCCTAATTGCGCCTAATCACGCCTAAGCTAGAAAAGCGCAAGTAGGTGGCCAAACGCATAATTAACGCCTAGCGCTTTCTCAAACTTTGGTATTTAACAGATACACATAGCAATATCTAGTGGAGTCATCTATCAATGTCATAAAGTATTTCTTTCCACCTTTAGTCAACACAACATTCATCTCACAAAGATCAGAATGTATGAGTTCTAATGCAGCCAAGTGTCTCTCCTCCGCACCCTTGTGAGGCTTGTGAGGTTGCTTAGCTCTTGTACACACGAAAGGCACTTAGAACCTTTGGCTAAAGTGAAACTCGTGATTAAATTCAACTTAGCTAGCCGCGTCATAGCGCCGAAACTAATGTGACAAAGACGTGAATGCCAAACTTCAAATTCATTAACACTCGAATGAATATTGTTCACGACTTTATTAAAAAAATATGCAAGGGAAAGGCGGAACATCCCTCCGCACTCATAACCTTTTCAAACAAAGAGTCCATATTTCGTAACAACTAATTTATTAGACTCGAAGACCAACTTAAACCCTTCTCTACATAGAAGGGAGCCACTAACGAGGTTCTTCTTGATGGCGGGGACATGCTGCACGTTCTTCAGCTGTACGATCATTCCTAAGTAAACTTGAAGTAAACTTCAGATTGACCGTGTTAACACCATGAACAGAAGCACTCGCGCCATTCCCCATCACTACGGACCCATGGCCTGTGACCTGGTAAGATGAAAATGAAATGTTCGCACACACATGAACACTTGCACTTGTGTCCACCCACCAATCGGTGGACGGAAACATTGAAAATACAATAAATAAATTACCGTACCCAGATGCACCATTCTCATTGTTGCCCACAATCATGTTGGCAGACTTGGAGTCCTGCCCTGGCTTCTTGTACTTGTTTGGGCACTTGTTGGCCCAGTGTTCCTCCGAACCACAAGTGAAGCAGCCATCTCCCTTCTTGTTCTTCTTGAAGGTCTTCTTGCCCTTCTTAAAGTCGGTATTCTGTTGGGCACCGTTCTTTCCCTTGGGCTTGTGGGAGTTGAAGTTCCTCTGATGTACCATATTGGCGACAGACCCCTTTCCCGTACGAGTCCTTTGCTCTCGAGTCCTGCTCAACACTCAGATGGTCGATGACATCCTCTACTGAGAATTCACGCCTTTGATGTTTCAGAGTGGTAGCAAAGTTCCTCCAGGAATTAGGGAGTTTAGTGATTATACATCCCGCCACAAATTTGCCCGGTAAATCGCACTTAAGAAGCTCAAGCTCCGTAGCGATGCATATTATCTCATGAGCCTGTTCCAATACAGGACGGTTCTCGACCATCTTGTAATCGTGGAACTGCTCTATAATATACATCTCGCTCCCAGCATCGGTGGCGCCGAACTTAGATTCGAGCGCCTCCCACAAGTCCTTGGCAACCCGCACATGTAAATATGGGTCAACCAACTTATCTTCGATCACGTTAAGAACTGCTCCGAGAAATATGACGGTGGCTTCCTTGAACGCCTTCTCCTGTTTAGGAGCAGCCCTTCCCGTGGAAGGGACACTGGCGACCCAGAACACATTCATAGCCGATTAGCCGTGAGCCATAAGGTGGTTTTGGTCTGCCAACGCTTAAAGTATGTACCGGTAAACTTACCGGTTTCAATGCAGCGGTAAAGCCACTAGCCCAAAAATGCTACACAAATTAGGTTTTTGGATTGCTGAATAAATAGGCAGTTTTTCAATTAAAGTAATCCACGAATAAATTACTGGCATGACATTGACAGAAATAAACACATGCTGATATTTGATCATGCAAGCACATACTACGCTAACGGCAGACACATCTACGTATAACGCTAGCATGGCTAAAACAGAAATCAGTAGGAGCGGGATAAACGGGTTATACCCTCCAATCGACCAGGCAGAGGCCGCGGCAGCGGCGGTGGCAGTAGCGGCATCCTCGGCGGCCTTCTTCTCAACGGCGGCTTTGTCGGCGTCGGTGGACATGGCAACGACGCAAACATAGAGGAATTAATCGATCGGAGGCGAGCAGTCGCGTAGTCGCTCCCCAAAAGCTAATCGCCCTCTCCCGTACATGATCTGGAGAGGCGGGGTTTCGGAGGCATGTTCTCTCGTCAACCGTGTACGTGATGGAGTTGCCGGTGGCAGCAGCAGCAAAGGGAACGTCAGGGGTGTTGCGCGTGGAGTAGACGCGATCTGTTAGTGGCGGCTAGGGTTGGCCAACGTCTCACATATAGGTATGAGAGCTCGGCTTGGCTCAATCCCGCAACCTCCGGCGAGGAGGGCGGCGGAGGAGGAGTGCGCGAGGGTCTCTTCTCTTCTCAAGCTCCAATAGCATGTGGAAGAGAATCCCTTATAAGGAGGTCCAACTCCTTCTCCACTAGCGGGGTGAGACTAAACTTCCCACCCCTTGTCATGACACCCACATGGGCCCTTAGAGATTTTTCTGAAATTGTAAGATGGGCCTAAAGCCCACCCCATATTTCAACATTTATGCTCTCCTTTTGCCAAGCTAAAAGAAGTTGGGCATGGTTGAATCGTGGGCAGAGCTCAGAGCTGGATGTGAGGCACTGCTGGACCCTAGATGGATGCAAGGTCGACAGGCATTGCTGAACCCTAGATGGATGTTTTGGTCTGCTAATGGACTGGGCTGGCATATATATAATTGTTTTCCCTCCTGGCTGGGCGGGTGACGGCCAACTTTTGCCCTCATGAAGCTCCGCCATTGCTACCTCTAGTTCTCTAAGAGTTCTAGTTTTGGACATAGTTAGAATTATACTTTTGGAACTTCGACCACATAACATTTAAATATCTGGATTAGGAACTTGAAAATGATATGCATAAGTTTGTCTTAAAACATACTTTCACAATAGATGTTTTAACAAATATATTATGTCAATAATTTTATTTTACAGATATATTCAATTAGAATATGGTCAAAGAGTCGAAGTTATGTTTTCTAAGCCGTGTTGATGTCCAAAATGGAAGCTTGAAGAGACATTAAGGAAGTATGAATTAATCTAGTAAAGCAATGAAATTCTAAAAATGAAGTTGCCCCAACCTATATACCATCAAAACAAAGATATTCAACTAAATAAGCCTGCATTTATTTAATAATGTTAGATGCAAAAGATACTAAAATTGGAAGATTACCTAGAAATGTAATTTCAGTTTACTTCAACAAAAAAAAGATCGGTGGTGAATGAACGCTATTTCATGTACCTTGGCAGCTTGCGAGCAGAATCAATTCCATATTGAGATTGAAGGAACAAACAGCTAGATACATGTAAGAATTATGACATTTTGATAATAGTTAAGTCTTTCAGATAGGCAAACAACCCTCCTACAAGAGAATGGGCATGTTAGAAATCTGTCACGTTTGATATCTGATAAATAACAAAATAAAGAAAATTTCATCACGGTGTCCAAAAAAGCAAAATTTCTTCAGAGCAATCATTTGATTTGAAGATGACTTGAGTAGCTAATGCTATTCTGCAACAGGGAATGAGAACAATTAACTGCTTCCTTCTATAAAATTTGTCAAACGTCTTATCTGGCAAGATGGAATGGCATACACACACAAATTAAATAGGTTGCGAGCAAGGAATCCATACATAGCTTTTCTGCCCAGAATACAAATCTGATGCATGAATAAATTAAATATATATGCAGCGACCAAGGAATCCAGGCGCATCTTCAACCAAAGGCCTAGTCCTCAGAAACTAACATGTAACAGAAATCCATAATAACATTCTCTGCATGGGCTCTCCCTGAACTTGGCAGCAGCATAAGGTAAAATCAAGAAGGTGAAAAAGAACACGTATGATCTCAAAAGGGAATATATATGTCTCTGTACTTGCTTTGCTGATCGCCATGCTGGAAGATCGTATTTCCTTCACCTTTTTCTCTTTATGTTACATGGGTCTCTTGATGGCCTTCATAAAGGATTATATTCCCCCGCTGCAATCTGGCTCGCTTCTTTCTAGTGCATCACAAGATGAGAAACTGAAAAAAAGAGGATTGTCCTCTAAATTCGACGATGAGGGGAGGTAGAGGACTAACCAGATTAGTAGATAAGTTGAGGATGGAGATGTCCTGCAGGTTGCCGTTGAGGGTGATGGCCGGGCGGCTGCGGACGATAGGCATGGTGTGAGGCGGGCATGTTCATGTATCTGACCACGATGTTTAATAGAGCAGCCTACCACTATAAGGCATCACCCAGGAGCGGTGGTGTTCTTGTGCATGTGGGCTGGATGGAGATGGAGAGGTGTTTCGACCTGACTTGGGCGATGATGAACCTGAGAAAAAGCAAAGGGGAGGATTGTTCATGACAAAGGGGTTGATGATAGTGAGGGCTCATATTGGTCGTGCAGCTAGAAAACAGGAAGGGCCGACAATGGGCGTTGGAACTCGGACGGTAGGAAGTGACGGTGCAAGGGTTTAGGTAGGAGGCGTGGCAGGGACACATGGTGCAAATTCATTTCCATGATCAATTCCTGAACTCTGAAATGGGTTGTGAGATTCATGGCATACTCAAGGGCGTGTGGACAGCTGGACGCCCATGCGAACACATCCCTAGCTTAGCTTATATCTAATCCGTTAATTCTGTATATAATAATATGGCTCCGTGTAATGAATGGTAAGATGTTTCTGATTATTTTTGGTAATTTCTAGTATATTCCCCCTTTTTCTGATTAGCCTGTAAATTACTTTTAGTATATAATAGATCCCCTTTTACAATCTTTCAGTGGCACTTAGAAACATGAAATGAAAATATGTCTGTTAGCTAGTCGCCTTACACATGACGACATATGTGCTCAAGAAAAAATGGTGTCCCTTTCGAGTACAAGTCCATACTCTTAATGATTCTATAAATGTATGTATCTACGTTCTGTGTCTGTGTTAGTGCGATGTGTCGGTCCGGTCCTGGTGATTGCAATTGGTGAGTAAGCAAATAAATATGATCCATCAATCAATATATTTTACATTCTAAATTTCTTGCATTTCTGCAGCAATGGAAGCAGCTTCCACGGGTCAGGGGTAATGAGCTAGTGTTTCAAGTGTTTGTCAAGCTCTAGCTGGGGATGTGGTAGTAGTGATAGTATTGGATCATCCGGTTGGCTGCTTGCAGTTAGTAAAGTTGCTGTTTCGCTGCTTGGCTGCTTGCAGTTTGAAAAGACCTTTGCAGTCACCGTGTGATCTAGTGAGATATGGAAACCGGCTATGGAGAAAGACCCAAACATCATGTAGAATTCGAAGCGTGGACAGTTCTCTCGTTTTTCTTCTCTCTGTTTTTTTCCCAGCAGAAGACTTGACTTCATCTAAAGCAGTCACCTGTCAAAGAATGTTCCTGTTTTTCAGTCTTCTTTCTCTTTGCGGGAGCAGAGCTTAAAAAATATGGACAGTAACGATCGCGTGGTATCAATTTATTGGCCTCGTCGTCGAAAGCGGCTTCCAATTGCTCGGAAATTCATATCTGTGTACTGCATATGCATTTCACTAAGAAGTTGAAGTCTGGAATTGACAATATACACACAGTGGCAGTTTTCTCCACAAGCAGTTCATGTGCTGCTGTGGGAAGGCATTGCAGAGCCGTCGAGGTGGCACAATTCTCTCGGCATTGCTGGAGAAATGCTTGAAACTGAACTTATTTTGGCGTTATATCGAAAATCCACTGAGGTCAAGCTTGCATGATAAGATGAGTAAAACAACTACTCCCTCCGTTCCTAAATACTCCGTTCCTAAATACTTGTCTTTCTAGGCATTTCAACAAGTGACTACATACGGAGCAAAATGAGTGAATCTACATTCTAAAATATGTCTACATACATCCGTATGTAGTAGTCATTTGAAATGTCTAGAAAGACAAGTATTTAGGAACGGAGGGAGTACTATGCTACTAATAACCTGCTTTGTTTGGGAATGTAATCCATCCGAGTAACTAGCTCTCATGAGGGGATTGTCAAAAGAAGACCACTTTTCACCTCACCTACCGGGACACCAAGGTAGCTAGCTCTCATGAGGACTTATCCGAACTGTAGCCGCGTCAACATGGGAAACGGAAGATCAAAGTGCATCACCTCTTCTTTGGCTTCGCTGCAAAGTGAGGAGCAAATCCTTGTTTTAGTATATAACCGTTCCTCTAAAATATTCGGTCAGACGAGGACGAGCCCGTGGCTGGATGGTTGGTTGTGGTAATGGCCAACCAATCTGCGGCATTCAAGATCGATCGCTGGGATTGATATGGGCGTTTCACCTTGGGTAGTGTTTCGCTCGCACATCTATGGGCCATAGGGGTGATGATGTATCTGTTCATGGGGTCGGATGACTTCAGAAATTTCTAAGACGTGTCGTGTCTATATAGACCGTAGATCTTGGTACGAACATAGCGAGTGTGTGTGCGTGCATGCGTCTGGTGCGCCTTGTGTGCTTGTTCTGATCTACGACAGTCGACATGTATCCATGTAATCAAGCCTCTTTGAACTAATTTTATTTTCTTTCTTCACCATTCCGAGCCATGACATCATTTCTATGTGCGGATGGAAATCGTTCAATTGCTCGAGTTCTACACAGCCATGCATCGTCGTTGTTGTGCCATGTCAAAGCACTCTAAGTTGCGATGATGGGCGCCGGACCGGTCGGAGTAACACGTTGGAAGGTACGTGCCTACCGGGAGCCAAGGCGAGGGGCATGATCGTGAAAACCAGTGCGACAGTCCCGACCATGAGTGCCCAAGCACCCCCACGATCACGATGGGACACCGTGCTACAAATCGATCTCTTCGTTTAGCCCCCAAAAAGTTCATTTCCACAAGAAATTTTGTTAAAAACTAACTCTCGTATAATTGCTTCCTAGCCCGGACCCAACTAGCAGAAGGCTGACCGAACCAGTCAGACACCTCCTCCGTACGCTATGCTTGGCAATGTTCGAGAAGCCCATCATTGGCAATGGCACTCTCGTGACGGCGGAAGACGGGGGCCTGGGATTTGCTGCACTGGTGGATGTCACAAATCTAACGCTGTGGTCAAGGGAGGCCGGACTGGAGGGTGCCATCGGATGGACAAAGCTCAGGGTAATTGATCTTAATAAGCTACTCCCTGATGGTGCCCTCTCAATCCCAACCCGTTTTGATGCTTATGCCCTCACGATCCCAACAAAATATAGGAGGTTGCCGCCCGATGGGTTAGAGATTAGTGGCTTCGCGGAAGGCACCCAAGTCATCTTTGTGTGCACAAGTGTTGATTCCTACATGGTGGACCTCAAGTTAGGGCGAGCGAGGAAGGTAACCCGTCATGGCACAGAATCGTTTCCCAGGTATTAGCAACATGTTAGTGGCATTTTAGCAACATGAACTCAAAACACAGAACTTAGCAAGTAAACATACGCATTATGATAATATTTTCAAAATTCCTGCACTTCTGCAGCAACGGATGCAGCTTCTCCGGCCCAGGGGTGATGAGTTTGGTATTCAAGTGTTTTTCAAGCTCAAGTTGCAGGAGCAAGGGCTTCTGGATCAAGTGGTAGGTGGTAATAATTAATGATGTTAGTTATGGCACAAGTGTCGCTTTGAATCTGTGAGATTGCCGCGTGTCTTTGCATATAGATGGAACTAAGTTTAAGACGTTCTTGCTTTTGTGTTTGCAATTTGTAAAGAATTTTTCAGCCCTTTTGTGATTTTCAGAAATATGGCAATACCAGCATGGCGTGAAGATGATTTGAAATGTTTGACGCATAACATCTACAACACCTTGGTTTAGGATAAGCTTTTATCTACAATGGCACTGAACCACCAATGTTGCCAAAGGGAAAACATTCCTTTTGACATGCAAGAAGCTAAAGGCTACCTGTAGCCAGGCCAGATCTTCTTTTCGAAGAACCCAGGCTAGATTTAGAGTATCCTTATTTAGTAGTATTTGGCATGCCTCAGTATTTGTAAACACAATTTCTCCACCCTTCTTCATCCCTGTCAGGTCATAAGGACAGTGGGAATAATCGCACCGAGCATCATACCTCTAACCAACTTCATAATGCACAAAATCTGAATTGACTATGAATGCCTTTATAGTTACGTTGCTGGAACTACCTTGGGGGAGAAAAATGTCCAAGCAGCCACTAGCTTTTTGATTCGAGAGATAATTCCCGTATTTGAATGGAGAATAGAAAATTAAACAAATTAGTGGTGCTGAAATATTTATACTTGTTTGTTGCGTAGGGTCATTTCGTCGATTGCATTAGATAGATATGAAAGTGCAGTTGCCAGAATTATGCATTCGTCAAGATTGACCAAGCTACTTTATTTGGTCAAATATTGTAGGGACGGTTTTTTTCTTAGGATCGCACTAATTCACCAATTCTATTACCTTCCAGCACAACTAATATTTAACTAAAGAAAGGAAGTAAAAGATACATTCGTTTAGCAGAGTTATCTCCTTGTGCTGTGGAGTGACCTGATCTAGAGAAAATTTCTCTCTATTAATTGTATGCTCGATCGACCAGCTAGACTTAGCAGCATGATTAAATCGACATGCATGGGCTAACATAATCTCGAAGGCATATGACCAAATGAAGGAGTAGCATTGTGCACATTTGCAGGCAAAAAATGGTTCTTTCTAGTGTTGGTCAAAAATCTTAGGTTTGTGCGCAAATATTATATTTTGTGGGCGGGGTGCGTGCTAACAAGTGAACATGTTTATCGTGTACTATAAGGGCGTGTTTGGTTCAAGTTGTGAACAGTTCCTGCATTGCATACACTTCTCAACCCAGCCTAGTTGAGCAAAAACATGCCCTAATGTGCCATTTACAAGTTGTTTGGTTGCCTGCATCTAGGGTCCCTGCATTAGGTAATGCGCAAGTGCACTTTGTTTGGTTGCCTGCATTGGCCCAAGCGGCACATGGACAAGGTGTTTGGTTGCATACGGCGCGCATGATGTGCTTACCTTGTACCCTAGTTGGTGAGCTTACCCACAATGATCACACCTAGCACACCAATGCCACATCACATCAATGGCGATGAACTGGGCGAAGATGATGAAGTTCTTCAGCTTCAACCCAAACTGACGATCCACCTTAGCACCTTCCACTTTGACACCTCCAACCTTGCCTCTGTCAACACTGCTGCCTCCGTGCTTTCGCACATAGTAGGAGTAAACTTGTTCTGCTACCTGCCTAGTCTTGAACCCTCTATGGCTGTTGTTGCTATACGATGCCACTTGTGCACTGGCTTCTTCCCATGAACTGTAAACCCCTGGAGCCTTACCGATGAACACAACATACCACTTGCCCTAGCAATGCACAAGAGCAAGAGTTGAAGCAGCAAACCAATGAAGCACACAAGTAGCAAGCAAAGTAGCACACAAACAACAATGGAAAGAGAAGAAGTAAAGCATGCATGATCATACGGCATAGCAAGTTTTACCTAACACTACCATGGTGTTATCCTACAACCACATCCAAAAGAGGGTGTCGTCCTACCACCGCAAGTTCACCATCATCGTAAGGGGTTAGTATGTACCACCTCACCAAAATATACAGACCATCAAATAGTTTTCCAGCCCTAGCTACACAAAATGTACGTCGTCATCGTCATCGTCGTCGTCATTGCCATCGCCATCGCCGTCGGGGATCATGCACGCTCACATCACTACTCTAGTAGTAGTGCTTGCCCAGCCAGCTCCTGAGCCACAACATCATGTGAGCGTCTGCCATGGCAACGAACCCAACACCCTGCAACGAACCCAACACCTTGGGCCTTGTTGTCAAGCAGGTGGCTGAGAGCTGTCATGAGAGCCTCGTCGCTGAAGCCACCCTGGGTCATGACAGCACCATACAGGTCAGGGTGGACGTTGAGGGACTTGCACTCACTGATGGTTGTTGCCACCTCCTTCACCGCCTCAGTCATGCTACAAAAGACATTGATATCCTCCTCCATCAGGCCTCCTCTCTTCCTCTTCCTATCATGGACGGGGTCAAATGGCTTATCGAAGGGCTTCTCGGCGGGCTTGTCAGGGCCATCAAGGACCTCGAAGTCCGGGGTCCTAGGGAAGTCTGGCATGGGAGAACCAAGAGGCTCCCCCGAGCCCATGTGGCATGCTTCCCAGTTGCCAGCCCGAAGGAGAAGATGTGCTGCATCTGATTCTAGTTCTGTATGGGTGTCTTAAAAAACTCAGCGTCCCTTGGGTGGTCCTAAGAATGAAACACAAGTGTTGTTAGTTGTGATTAGGAGTAGGTAATGGTGGACAGTATGAAAAGGAAGAGGGTTGTGAGCTAATCGCGACATGGACGACGTAGTGCTCTGCCTCTAGAACTATGGAGCAAGTGTTCTCGTCCCATGAGGCGCTGCTAAGGTCTCTCAGCTTGGACACTTGGATCCATCGACCTCTCCACTTCCTCAGGTGGTTGTACACCTGGGTAGCGGACACCTCCTTCCCACTGAACTCGAACACCTGCTTCGCAACGGTGTTCAAGTGCACCTCCTTGAAGCCCTTTTTAGTCCTAAATCCACTAGAGATGAGCTCACACATCTTGTTCAACACGAATGTGGCCATGAACGACTGCCACTTCATGTTGTTCGACCTACCATCCTTGTTTGCCTTTGCTATTGCTACCTTGAGTGCAGCGTCAGCAATAACAGCAGGAGAAGTTTGATCAACGAGCACTACTGGCACATAGACAGAATCAGACGCGAACACCTCTGAATCAGGTGCCATCTCAGACATAGGCTGCGAGTCCTCGACAAACGATGGAGCAAACTGGCTGTCGGACAGGAAAATGGCCTGACTAAGATCTTGCGTCTATGTCATCATGTCCTACAATCGTAGCACGCATTGACAGTAAGCATAGCACACAACATACTAGACAACTCATGAAAGCAGGAGCATACATGTACATGGTTCATCACTATCATACCAAGCACATGCTTCATCATTATCATACTAAGCACATGGTTCATCGCTATCATACTAAGCATACCGGATAATCTATGAGCAGGAAAATACATCTACAACAAACAACATGCTACAAATAGACCACCAATAGCTATAAATCAGAGATCTAAGCAGGAATCAACACAAGCACAAGGTTCAACTTCAAACTCTACTACTAATCTAGCCTACCTCATGCTTGAACATCTAACCCTACCACAAATTGCAACCGCAGCATAGCAATCAACCATATGAGCTCACAGATCAGAGCACTAATCAACCATGCATCTACATCAACCCTAGCTGCAGCTCAGATCTAGCTAGAAGGAACAGAGAGAAAGGGAGGTTTAACTCACAGAGGCCATGGCTACAGCTCGAGGACGGGAGGGGAACAGTCGTAGAAGATCACCGTCGTCCAGTGAAGGACCGCCGACGCCTTGGACCGCTGGCCGATTAAGATGCGCCGCTTACCTGCTCGTCGGTGCCGATGCGCGTCGGAGGGAAATCTCGAAAGGGGGGGATGGTGGCGGGAGTTGGGGCGGTGAGGGAGGGGGCTAAAGAGGGCGGACTCGGCGGGAAGTGAGCCAAAATCCTCCCGCTGATTTTTCGACGACGCAGGCAAGCTCACGCCATCTCCCTGGTCGCACGAGGAGAGAAGCGCGTTGCCCTCCCCTACGTCTCCCTAGCCAGGCTCGCGAGCTACTGCCAATTCAGGCATTTCCCCTGGGCTTGGCCTGGAGCTGCTTTAAGTTTCGTGCCAAGCGGGCCGCACAGTAAACGTAGGCAACCAAACGGGCCTCTTTCATCCCGCGCGGGCCAGGCTGAGCCATATGCAGGTAACCAAACATGCCCTAAATGCATCATAATTTGTTGTCCAACTATACTCCTTTATGGCCAATCCGAAGCAGACTTGTAATACTAAACCTTTATCTTGTAAACCTGCAAAATCCTGATATCTGTGCATGTTATATATTATATTTCTGAGATCTACCCCCTCCGTTTCTAAATATAAGACATTTTAGAGATTTCAATATGGACAATATACGGAGCAAAATATATAGGGAGCAAAATGAGTGAATCTACACTCTAAAATATGTCTATATACATCCGTATATAGTCCCTATGGTGTTGTCTGAGAAAACCACGAGTGAGACCCCTCACTCCCCGAGGCGCTCCCGCGGGCGCCCTAGGGAGGAACCCTAGTGCCACCTCCCCGACCCCCTCGCCTAAGGCCGCGTGGCGCTGGTGGCGGCGGGGCTGCTCCCTGCCGCGTGCAGATGGTGGCTGCCGCGGGGCGCCTTGCCCCTGCTCCTGCCCCCTCCTCCTGGCATTCTAGTGGTCGGCGGTGCTGCCTCCTTCCTCTCCGCCGTGACCCGTGGGGATTCGACGTCCTGGGATGTGCTGGTGGCGGATCTGGCCTCCTGCCCAAATCTGGACGGTGTGGTGGTTGGCGGTGGCAGGTGAGGCCCATGGCCTTTTTTAGGTGGTGGCGTTGCAGTTGGTGTCCGTCTACTCAGGTGGGGTGGTGGGGCTCCAGCTGGACCTGGCTAGGGCATGGTGGCGCTGGTGTTGTGGTGGTGGTGGTGCGCGTCCGCTTTGCCGATGACTGGTGGGCGGGTGGCGTGGGTTGGGGCATCGACCCAGCGTGGATGTTGCTCCAGCTGTGGATGGGGGCGGCGTGGTAGCTTGGCTCTCTCGGTGTGGAGTCTTCCATTCGCCGTGCTGGCGTCACTGCAGCTCGGTGGGCCAGATGGGGCGGCGGCTGGCTTTCCGGCATCGGTTCGTCTGTAGGCGGCCCGTTTCGACCTTCAGTCCCTCTCCTTGTCGTTTGGTTGCTACCTCCATCGAGGGTTCGTCCCTTCCCCGACTACGGTCCACCGCTCATCTAGCGCTCGGCAGCAGGACCGAGCTCGTCCCGCGCCCGGCAGCAGGACCGAGCTCGTCTCGCGCCCGATGCCGCGGGACGGGTCGATCAAGGCCAGTTTTGGCCGGCCTATTGGGTTTCGTTGGGGGTTACCCAGGGGGTGCGAAAGACAGGTCCTTTCCGCTCGTATCTATGGCTGGGTAGCAGTGGGTCTCGAGTGAGGTGGTCTCAAGGTCTTGGATGCCAGGGCGGTGGCCCTGGTGGTGGTTCCGTGGTACTCATGGGCAGAGCTCGTGGTTAGGTGCTGCCCGGTGGCCATGCTCGTGTGAGTGGCATGGTCGTCGGGGTGTGGCGTTCGGTGGTGGTGAGTGTTGGCCGGGTGAACCTGACCTATCTTCGGACGGACTAGTGGCGGCGAAGCTCGTTCCCTTCTTGAAGGCGTCGTCGCGGCTCTCATTGCCCGTCGTGTTCTTCCAGGGGAAACTCTGATCCTCGGGTCGGGCGGCGGTGGTGCTCTGGTGTCATAACCTTCTTGAAGGCACCGCCTCGGAGCACACGGTTCGTCTTATGCGGCTTCATCTCTTCTTGGTGGCGTGTTCACGGTTGAGGACTCCGGTTACTCTTGTAGTACTAGGGGTAGTGTTGCTGCGCTCAGTGCCTATATATTCAGCCTTGGGTGTGTATGTGTGTTGTGGTGGCGTGCGTTTATATCTGAGTTGTGGTCGGTCTTTGCTTTATATATAAAACGGGACGAAAGCTTTTTTTCGATTTATAGTACGTATTGCTTATGTTTAGGAACGGAAGGAGTATGATTTGTATAATCTTTTCATATTGTTCTAGTTTTACTGGTAGGTTTTCACGTAGACGGTGTGGATATATCAATTTATACATTAGCTAACTTAGGTCTGCTATGCGAACCAACCTGTGGTTGGATAGTTAGAGAGACTGTGGTATCCCCAGCCCACCAAGGTTCAAATCCTGGTGCTCGCATTTATTCCTGGATTTATTTTAGGATTTCCGGTGATGCGCATTCAGTGGGAGGAGACGTTCCTGTCGACGACGAGGCGCCTACAATGACTTTGTAAATCTCAAGATGATATGTCGGCTCAGTCTTTCGGAGGTGCTCATAGGGGTAGGGTGTGCGTGTGCGCGTTCATAGGGGTGGGTGTATGCGCGTGTATATGAGCGCTTGTGTCTGTACTGATGTTAAAAAAAACTTGGGTCTGCTACCTTGTGAAGCCTTGAGTTGTTTTATTTTAAGTTTATTTGTAACAACAGAGGTTTTATTTTTAAATGGTTAGTTTAATTAGGTACAACCCTACTAATTTTGGTCAGTAATATATTCTTTTGAATTGTTTCCTGATCTTGATACAAGACTTAGTGTTAAATGGCATGCTTAATTACACCACAAACAAATTAATAGGGATGAAGATTAGACCAACAATATTTCCCTCTAATGAGTTTTTATTACATTGTACCACGAGGAGATGTCTCCCTTATAGAGTTCTAAAAGTATTTATGTTATACAGAGCGAAAAAAAAATCCATCCCATGGAAAAGTCATTTACATAGCATGGACTTAACATTTTATAGATAAGAGAAAGTGTTCCATCACACGAGAAATTATTTCAATTAAATCAAAATAGAGTTTCCATATCATGAGGAAAATGTGCGCGGCATACGAAAAAATGGTTCCACCACCATGAATACGTTTTTTCTAGCGCACTACCACAAAATATGCCGCATGGCCTAGAATAAATCGCGAGTGAATGTGAAATCCTTAGTTAACAACAAGATGCAACGTTTTTTCTTCCTAAAAAAACGCTGTTTTGCCGACTTTATACATTTATTATTCGTATATACTCCAACAGTATTCATGGTACAATATGTTTTCTACTTCAAGCCTCTCTTTTTTCCTTTTCTTTTTAAACTTGATGAGGCAACTCAAGTCTCAAGCTGGCTGAACCGGACCGGCAGTCCACTCTGCTAATCAGCACGCGCGCGCACACACACTCGACCGGCCCTCCACTTTTCCCCACCCGAAACCCTCGCGTCCGCCGCCGCACCATGCCGCCGCCGCCGCCGGTGCTGCTGGACGAGCTCGTCGAGGAGGTGCTCCTCCGCATTCCGCCGGACGAGCCCGCATGCCTCGTGCACGCCTCCGCCGTCTGCAAGCCCTGGCGCCGCATCCTCGCCGGCCGGCGCTTTCGCCGCCGCTACTGCGAGTTCCACGGAACGCCTCCCATCCTGGGACTCTTCCATCAGCGCGTCCGCTTCGTCCCCACCTCCGCCCTCCTCCCCGCCCATTCCGGCCTCCCCGACTGGTTTGCCATGGACTGCCGCCACGGCCGCGCCCTCTTCGCCCACATCGCCAACGACGAGAGCACCCTTGACCTCATCGTGTTGGACCCTGTGACGGGCCACCAGCGCCGCGTGCCCTGGCCCCATGACGACTGGACCAAGTGCAGTGCGGCGGTGCTCTGCGCCGTACAAGGCTGCGACCACCACAGTTGCCAAGACGGCCATTTCTTTGTGGCCTTCGTCGTGACCAAAAAGAGAAAAGTCTCATTGGGCTGGCTCTACTCATCCGAGACTCGCATGTGGAGCAACCTCAATTCTCTTCATCACCCCAATGTCAAATTTACCAATGACTTTGGTGAGTCTAGCGTCCTTTTGGGCGACGCTCTCTACTTCAATGGTGGTCGCATCATGGAGTGCCAACTTGGTACGCTCCGCCTGTCATTGTTCGAGAAGCCAATCGATCGCTATGGGATTCTCATGACAGCGGAGGACGGTAGGCTGGGATTCGCTGCTGTGGTGGATGTTACAAATCTAACACTCTGGTCGAGGGAGGCCGGACCCGAGGGAGCCATGGGATGGACAACACTCAGGGTAATTGATCTTAAGATGCTACTCCCTCATGACAACCTCTCGATCAGAAGTTTCGAAACAACTGAATATATCCCAACATTTGGAGGTGCGGTCTATGAGTTTCGGTGTCCTTGGGTGAGTGGCTTCGCGGAGGGCACACTGATCATTTTTATTACCACAAGTGTTGGTTCCTACATGGTCGATCTCAAGACAGGGCGAGTCAGCAAGGTGTCTGATCCTGGCAGACTATTCTTTCCCTTCATGAGCTTCTACATCCCAGGTAACCTGCATCTATATAACCCTGTGCACTCCTTTGTTACAATCTGTCAGTGACACTTGGCAACATGCAGTCAAAATATGGCACTTGGCACTCCTTTGTACACATCACATGATGGTATATTTCCTAAATTATTGCATTTCTGCAGCAATGGAAGCAGCTTCTACAAGCCAGGGGCAATGAGCTGGTGTTTCAAGTGCTTGGCAAGCTCGAGTTGCTGGATTAACGAGATGGTAATAGTGATGTTAGATATGGATAGATGGCACAAAGTGTGGCTTTGGATCTGTAAGGTTGCTGTTGGTGTTGGTCTTAGTTCATGGAACTTTGTTTAACAGGTTGTTGCCTTCTGCCTTCTGTACTTGCAGTTTGGAGGAACTTTATTTAAGAAGTTACTGCTTCCGCACTTAATTTCTAAGCAGGCTTTAGCTTGATCAAGGAAAAACACCAGGTCTTCAAGATCTTTTTTTTCCATTCTTGACATGTCTGTGTCTCTCTTCTTCGGGAAAGGTGACTCGAGTTCATTTGATGTCTAAGCACTCATGTCCTTAACCCTGCCGAGTACGACATATATTGTCTGTGTCAGTTCCTAGGACACAGACAATAGAAATCCCAAACATACAAAGATATCTAGCAATGAGCCTCTAGCACTGGATTAGCATCAGCAGCTGAATCAACTACATTGGTAGAGAATGAAGGAATGACGCCTAATCTAAGCCCAAACCCATCGTTGCTGTTTGATTTTTACCACCGCATTGTCATGTGGCGTTGAATATCATACGGAAACCAACATTCGGTGGAAACCGGTGAAAACCACGAGAAAAAGATGTTTTGAAGTTTCAAAAAAATTTGAAAAAAATTTGGGATGTTAAGAGGATGATGTTTTATTGCCACACAAAATTTCAAGTTGAAACACATTACAAGATGAGCTATGAAAAAGTCAAAATCAGCGTTGAATAGTGACAAATAGTAATGTCACTATTCAGGGCTGAATTTGTCTTTTTCATAGCTCATATCTCGTAATGTTTTCCAACTTGCAATTTTGTGTAGCAATAAAACATCACCTTCTTAACATCCCACATTTTTTTTTCAGATTTTTTTGAAACTTTAAAATATGGTTTTCATGAAGTTTTCATTGAATATTGGTTTCCGTATGATATTCAGCCTGTGAACTTTTCGTGAACCTGATGTTGTGCGAAGACTCCAGGAATGGAAGCAGCTTAAGTTGTTCAAGCAAGGGCTTCTGGAGCAAGGGGGAGGTGGTAGTAACGATTGATGTGAGATTACCGCGTGTCTTTGCATTGGGTTATAGATGGAACAATGTTTAACATGTTGCTTCTGTGCTTCAATTGGAAAAAGACCTTTTCAGTCATTTTGTGATCTTCAGATATATGACAACACCAGCATGGCAGGAAGATGATTTGAATGGACAAAATGATTGACTCATAACATCTAATATATATAAGAACATCCGGCATACAAGTGATCAGCAACCTGTTAGTTCCTCTTTTTTTTTTGCGGGGAAACCTGTAAGTTCCTTGGTTTAAAAAAATTGACACATGTATAGGCAATTAGCAAAGAGCCTCTAGCTAGTGTCAGACTTCAGCAGCTGAATCAGCTACTGAGCAAAATGAATTGAGCAAGCGACATGTGTCCAGAACGAAGAAGTGCCTGCAAAGCCCAAACTCATCCTCGCTGATGATTCCAGATCAAGTTCATCCTTGCTGATAATTGACTTAGGCGTGCTATTGTTGCTATCTTGTTAAGCCTTGAATTGCTTTATTTTAAGTTTGTTTGTAACAATAAAGATTATTTTAATTTGCATAGTTCAACCAAGTAGACAGCAAGTCACTTTGGTCAGTAATATATCCCTTTGAATTGTTTTCTGACCTTGATATCTATTCTTGCTATCTTTGTGATGCCTTGAGTTGTTCTATTTTAAGTTGGGTAGCTCAACAATGTACAGAACAACTCACTTTGGGCAGTAATATATTCTTTAATTGGTTCCTAATCTTGATGCAATAGTTAGTGTTAATGGCATGCTTGATCAGACAAAAAAATATTAATAGGGCTGAAGATTAGACCAAAAATATTCCCCTCTCATCAGTTTTTCATTACATTGCACAGTGAGATGTTTCCCTCAGCTCTATTTCTTGACATTGCAGGAGAAATTATTGAAATCAAATTTATTTTGGCATTATATCAAGGTCCTTTGAGGTCAAACCACATGATATGAAAGCAGCATATCATCTAGGGCTGAGCTAACTGTGAATTTGTGATCAGAACATCCTTGAAATATCGGGGACTGGGCAGCTCCCATGAAGACTGCTTGGACCTGTTCGCGCGTAAACGTGGAGACTGAAGAACTACGCCGCGTCATCTTTTCTTCGCTTCACTGAAAGAGAAGAGCACGCCCTTGTTTTAGGATAAGCTTTTATGTAAAATTGTAGTAAACCATTAGCTTTTACTATGTCACAAAGGAAAAACATTCCTTTTGAGTGTTGTAATTTGTAAATGTCTTCCCTGAGAAAATGCACGAGATGACTATAACCTGATATCTCCCTGAACTTAACTTTCCATGAGAAAAAAGTTCCTCCCTATGGAAGGTTGGCAGCTCAAGCTGTTTTGAAGAGTATGCGATGCATTGGATGCGTAATGGTTGAAGAAACTTTGTTCCGCTGTCAGTGCTCTCATCGGGCATTTTCCTTCAGATTGGTACGTGGCAAAGGCGGATTGGTTCGACCCGACATAGGACAGACCACGGTTGTGTGAATTTTTTTTCCTCTGTTGCTTTTTCTATTTTTCTTTTTGCGAGAAAACTTTCAATCTATTCATCTTCAATCATGGAAGTACAACGAATACCAGAAATAATAAAAATTACATTCAGATCCATAGATCACCTAGCGACGACTGCACGCACTGAAGCGAGCCGAACGCACGCCGCCATCATTGCCCCTCCTTCGCCGGAGCCGGGCAAACCTTGTTGTAGTAGACAGCCGGGAAGTTGTCGTGCTAAGGCCCCATACGACTAGCGCAACAGAACAACAACCTTCAATGAAGAGTAGCGTAGACCGGAAGGATCCAACCTAAAAACACATGAACATAGACGAACTACGACCAGATCCGAGCAAATCCACCAAGGATAGATCCGCCGGAGACACACCTCCACACGCCCACCGATGATGCTAGATACACCATCGAGACGGGGGCTAGTCAGGGAGGACCTTATTCCATCTCCAGGGAGCCGCCACCGTCTCGCCTTCCTGAGCAGGACCCCTAACAAAACGGGAAGAAACAACTAAAAACAGAGCCCTCCCGCCGACAAGGGCCGAGATCCACCGTGCTGCCATGACTCTAAGGCCACTGGTGACGAGGCGGACAGGCGGTGGTGCCGGCGAGAGGCGGGGAAATCCTAGACTTTTCTTGGGGAGGAGTCAACCTGCTGATGGATCGGTTTTTGCCAAGGTGCGTCTATACTATCTGCCTTACATTAGCCTCTTTTTCAATACAATGTAGGCAAAGATGTTACCCTCGAATGAAGAAGTATTTTTATTATGAAGAAAAATTCTATGTCGCGAAGAAAATTGTTCACATAGAATGAAGAATTGGAGACAATGTTTTATTGATACTAGATGATGCCCTGCACATTGCGAGTGGGAGCCGTGTTGAAACAAATGCACCAATAGGTGTTTATAGGCAACTAAAACTAATGTTAAAAGCAAATGTAAGAGAGCTCTTGGTTTGCATTTTAGAAACAATAAACCTACCAACTATGCGGAAAAAATGATGTCTAAAAAGAGAAAACCATTTATGTTGAACTCAACATGATGTTGACGTCATCTTTAACGCACATGTAAAGCATGCATTATATCTTTTTCTTCAAGCTTCCAACACATATACCGTCCATGACCATACAACAATTAATGCAAAGAAATTAACTTGCGACTCCCATGATGTGATTCCCCGCGAAAAAAGACATCCAATGCTTGATGAGGTGGCATGGTCTGCATGGATATATTAATTCAAAACTATAACTTATGTGTACATGCATAACTTGAGGATGTCGCACAATAAAACACAATAAGAGTCGCGCAAGGGGCGCTCCCTCGTTGGGTCGACGTGGACTTTTTTTTACTGTGACGATAGAAAGAGAAAAAAAAACAGGGTGAAAACGCATCGATCCTCTGCCTCGTTGGAGAACTCACGCACGCGACCTCTTTATCGCTGGTTTCATCTCCTCCGCCCCCACGCCCCTCGTCCCCTCCGCTGTTGCTCCTCCGCCGCCTATTCCTCCGCCAAATCCACCGCTCCGCCTCGCGTCTC
>NC_041389.1:648228808-648241049 GCF_002162155.2 Triticum dicoccoides
CTGGTTTAGCGTCCGGAGATGTGGAACGGGACGTCCATGAGATGGGGCTGCCTTCACCTCCGCCCCACCCTTCCATGTGGCTCGCTCAGCTGCCAGCCTACCGTGATGGATGCGGTGGCGAGGACGACCGGCAGCCCCCTGGTGAGGTAATTTCTCCCATCCCCTTCCTCCCTCTAGCGGCCTGCTGCTGCTCCTCAGAAAATGGTCACCTGAATTTTGGGCGAAAATAACTCCTCTGAACCAAAGTATTTTCATGTGCTTGACTAGCGATTCAGAAAACAGTAACTGTATATATTCATGGTTAATTGATGACTACCAGAAGGTAGTTGCCTCTGATTTCTTTTACCTCCTTTGTGATGATGGTAGTTGCTTCATGCATATATCGATCATCATATTCGTCTTGGATATGATTAGTTTCCCATCTGGAATATTTTTCTTTTATCGAGTTAATGAATGTGTTCTTCAGGGTTGTCTGCCCTTGTGTCCCCAAATCATACCTGCATGCATATGCGGAACAAAGTTTACTAATTCGAGGACGACCACAATGTTTTCCTTTTGGGGGGATAATTTTCTGTGCTGATTTCGATTTGCAGATTAGATAGTTGGGTTTTTCTTGCATCTTGATATTTGTTGTGTAGGAAGCTGTGCAAGCAAGAGCTGCACTTGTGCAATTTCAAGGCATTACTCTTCTTCACCAGGTATAAATTGTGCTTGGGAATAAGAGTGCAGGCTATAGAACTATGAAGTGCAGTAGGTAGAATGCTTATTTGTACATGGGTTCATATGTTTAGAATTTGTCCTTTTACTATGTTTCTGATGTAACTGAAGAGTGAACTATCTTACTGTACATACAATATATTCTATTGCTAAGTATTGTGGTTGACATGGAGCTGTTGACTTAAACCTGTGTATCCGGGAAGCTGGTTGTAGTGTTGTACTTAGACCAAAACTGCCTTACTTCTAGCCTCCAAGCAATGCCAGTGTAGAATTAGTTCCTGCCAAATATTATTAGTTTTTTTTTTGGATTGTGATGGTTTCTTCCCTGTTCTTTCTCCTTTATGTTTCCTTTTTAAATAAATGTTCCTGCCTTCTATCAAATTATCTCACTTACTGTAGACATTGAGTTCTTGTTGAGAATGATAGGTTTTGCTGATTTGACGTCGAATTTTGCTTACTATTTCAGTATCCATGCCTTTTGTTGTAGCGTCAGTAGATCTTCTCTTCTCTCCATGTTTACTGTGAGATGATATATCTATTTCCATAACATATAGGTTTGACCAAAGGATGGATGTGTTTGCTGAAACAAAGTTGCAAAGAGATGGCATCGAGTTGAGTACAGGATTCAGAGTGATAAAGGTCTCTGATGATTTGATTGCAGTGAAGTACAAATCATCTGGTGGAGAATCATTGGTGCCATATGGGATGGTCGTTAACATCTCATCGAACTATCGGTGTTCCTTTGTTTTTGGATGCATGATCGGAGGACGAACCTGTCGTACTCGCAGCATGTGTCACTGGTGTACACGCCGGTGCCGCCAAGAAGGTGACACCCTTCTTTCTTCATTTTGGCACTTAGCTTCTTGGACGTGGGGATTTGTTGCATTAATTATAGTGATGGTTGATGATGTTTTAGTTTTCCTGTATGCTTTTTAAAATTGTGACCCGCGAGTGGTTCAGATGATGTAGTTCAGTAGATAGGTTTTGCGATTTTACAAAATCTTAGCTGTCTGCCGCTGCGTCCAACAACCATCTTCTAATCTCCTTATTTCATGCCATTGTTGGTACCTTGCAAATTTCGTATGCTCCAGGAGGAGCAGGTGGTGTACGAGGCAGCCAGGTAAATCGGCTGCATCCACCCATTGTTATGGTAGTGGTATCAATCCAATTACCTTGAGTTCGTCTTACACCTAGCTGACTTTGGTCTGATTGTTTTCAAATGGATAGTTGCAATGGAGGAGGACGAGATCCACGAGGAGGGCTTCCTAGAGATATCACAACATCTCCAAATGTTACAACAAGGAGAAGAAAAGGCAAGATGTTTAAGGCTGGTGCACCCTGTTTAAATGAAGTAAGCTATGTATGTAGGAATGAGTACTGCAGATCTGAGACACCAAAGTACCAAACACTTGATAATTCAAGCACATCATTACTACCTGAAAGATCGGCATTCAGTAGTCAGTTTAGTGGTGAAGAATTAACATGTAATTATAGTTTTTCTTGTTTGAGTACAACAAAAGTTGTTTCTTCTTTTGGGGAAAGAGGTCAAAACTGGCTCCAGATAATTAATTTGGTCCATGTTGTATAAAGAAATATTTTATCTTAGGAAGACGTATACTACACAAATGTAACGTATATTATTCCATACATGTGTATTTTCCATTTTGGTAATAAAACAATTGTTCACAGATGCTTGTCACTGTCACATTTTCTTCACATGTTTTCCATCACCACCACTATTAAGTATATGCCTACTCCCATCAAACCATCATTCTCCTTACTTTGCCTGGTTTAGTGGTTTTACAGTTTGGTGCTGAACAATATGAGAAAGCTGCTGCTGGAGGTGGTGGATTCGAGGGCGGTTTTGAAAATCCTATTGAGGATATTTTTGGTTCTCTTATGACCGTACTGGCAGAATGAATGATGTATGCCATCTATTCTGAGTTGTTAATCTTGTCTACTGCTACAGCAATGGGTAAATTTGTCGGGTTTCCCCTGTTGGTTACATTTTCATTGCTCTACTGTATGGAAAGCTGTTAAAACTAAAGAATGGCAACCTGTGGTTACTTCATACCATGGATTTGGTACAACACTGGATCTATTTTAATAATCCATCTGAATAAGCAGAACTAGACCCCATGGCAATTAAAATGTTGGTTCAGAATATATAGTGGCTTATATTATTTGTGTATAGAATAATTTTTTGTGGGCTATATAGAGCATCAGTTTAGCACATTTAACATTTGTTGTTACTAGGAATGCATACAGTTAGTTACTATTACCTTATATAGACTTGCAATGGCATCATCTCACAAAATTGCATGTGTTGTATTAAAGGCATCTAAAATAATTCTTTTCGGAGGTCAATGGCAAGAGGTGAATGATATATTGGTATTGTACAGAGTCTTCGATCCAAAGGTATAAAAATAATGCAGTGCCATAAAAATTTCTACTTATTATAGTGCAGTTTGACTATGTCAAAAAGGTGCGGGCGCACATCATTTACATTGGTCTATCATACAAAAATGCAGGGTAATGCTTGCTGGATATAGGGACTGCCGCAACCCACAGGTATTACATTTTAGATGTGGTTTTTAATATCTTTTCTTTTCTGCAATTCTTATGATGCTGGACTGATCCAACTCCATTATGTACAAATTAATTCCTTACTTGCACCCTTCATTCAGAAATCAGGTTCTAGAGTTACTGAGAAAGAGTATATGTACATCACCAACTCATTTTCAGTTGGACATTTCATTTTTCAGAATTATTGTTTGTTTAATAATGCTGCAGGTTTTCCATCGACAGATTCCAGTTGGTGTCACAAAGGATATATGCTCATTGGATTTGTTGATGTTGAAGCATCAGTGAGATCACATGAATGCGGAATCAGGGTGCTTATGAGATCACATGAATGAGGTATTACACCCGCTCCAAAAGTTTCTCAAATATACTCTAAATTTGTTGTATGTATGATGTTTCCGTTGTTCATTTCTGTTATTTTTATTTCTAATCCTAATAAGAATACAAGCAGTGCTCATATTCTTGTGTTGTATACAAAGTGCCCATATTCTTGTGCTATTATGACAAATTCTTTAGACACATAGAAGTCATATCTGGTTTACAACATATTTATCATTATGAAATTGTATTAATACTATACATCTTATCCGTCAGTTGCTCTTCCTAATCCGAAGGAACTTCTGGCCCGGAATCCAACTGAAACTAAATTTCAGAAAAAGTTTGTTGTGTATGCATGGAAATACACTATGAATCTCCAAATGTTCAGTGGTAAAATCTTGCAAGATGAAGAAGGTAGTTCTTCTTAATGGTAAAGCATGTATTGGATGATAGAGTTGATAGCATTTCAATCTCAGTGTTGCATATTACCATAAGGATTTAGTTAAGGTCAGACCTTTGCTTTAATAGTTTCTTCTAAATTGGACACAAACCCCATACCATGTCTTTGAGACGGAGTTGGTTCACACTTGTACTGCTGGAGGGCATGCGTCTCTGTGAAGCCATTTTCATGCAGGTTCACACATATTTGTCTTCCACATATAGAAAACTAACAGACGTTAGCATCAGGTTATTTGTTTTCTTTTGTAAAAGGTATGGAAGCTTTAGTCTAATTAACAAAAGGAAGCTTTACTGAGCAAGACAGAAAAATAAATAAAATTACGACATGAATTGAATCAACATTTTAAATGCCAGCCAGATCAAAAGAATTTTTTTTTTACATAATACTTGTTAGAATTATAGAAAAAAAATGAAGTCCTCCCTGTGCTGGATAGAACCTTCTCCAGTTCATGTTTAGTAGGGCACCAACTACTTTGTAGTATGCAAAAACATGATGAGGTCCATCGGCTCCTGAACCAAGCAGGGAAATAGTTCCGAAAGATAGACCGCCTTAAATAAGAGTGCATTTTTTGATTATTTCATGAAGCAGAGAGGATTTTAATAAGCCGTAAGGTACTAATTTTTTCCTATGTAGCAAAGTATAAAGATAGGGCCTCAAAATTTCAGTACTACTATCATTATCTTGGATCAGATGATGTTGGTTTTGTTATTCTACATGCCCTTTTGTAGTGCGTGAGGGACACAACTATATATGGTGCTCTTTGGATTGAGAATGTCAAAGCCGGCTATATTGATAGGCTTGTGCAGATTATTTCGAAAGAGACAGAGGTTGCTATGGTTTGTACATTCAAAAGGAAAATGTATCTGTTCAAGGCAGTGAGGTATGTCCCATGTTTACTCATACACACAACCTGTCTTGTACTTCCTGGTGGCAATACATTATTTGATATCATCTCTGTCTATTATTATTCGGGTTGATGTATTGGTTCTGTTTATCTCTATTATTAGAAAGTACTTGCAGCAGTGTCTTTCGGCTATAGCTAAGGAAGAAATATTCTGACATTTGTAGCTTCTAAATGTATTGTAGCACATTTGGATAGATTCTTCATTATCATAACAAATGTGATGATGCGGGTCTATAGACAGTTCTGAACATAAGCACTAGAAAATATGTTTGTCTGCGATGACCATATAAATAAATATGGTCTATCTCCAGTCTGAGTAATAGTGCTCAAACAAGTCAAATTCTATATTTTAGATTAGTGGTACATATTGTCGTCTTAGTGCTACCTTCAATTGGAGCATTGTATATGACGCTAAGCAACCAGTTCTGCAATCCACTTTTATTCATGCAATTATTTTTTGGAGCATTATATATTGCTTCCTGCATCTAAACTTTTAGCATATACTCCATCCGTCTCGAATTAGCTGTTGCAGAAATGGATAAAAATGTATGTATATAGAACTAAAATATGTCTAGATACATCTATTCCTGCAACAAGTAATTTCGGGCGGAGGGACTAATGTGTGAGCAAGCTGATAGACGAGGAGGCCGAGCCATCCCCAAGGGCGTCGACATCATCTTGCTCCTTGCCTTGTGGGGCGGAGGATGAGGAGGCGGGTAAGTCCACAGCGCCGTCGTCGTCGTTCTCGCCTTCGAGCGAAAGCGGGTGTTGAACGTGCTTGACCGAGGGTGTCGCGAGCAACCTGATCGTTTATGTAACCTAAGACTAGTGCCTGTTGCACCACATGCGCCCGTTGATATCTATGATCTATGATGTCAGCTGCTTTTCTTTTAGAGACGATCCATTGTCTGAATATGTTGCATTTGTAATACTTTTTCTAATAATTCCGGTCAGTTACTTGGTCATACACATTCCTGTGCTTTGAGTCTGATTTTATAATAATGCATAATACAAATAGGACAGGGACAGTGCGTGGTACTCAGAGGACTGTGGAATAAGCGCTAAGTTCATGCAATTGTGTTACGCGAACTGGAAAATGCTAATGGAAATGGATGCATACATTACTACACATAATAAGGTGAAAGGGGCGCACCCCACCTGGCACCGCCCTAGCTTCCTTTCAAGCGGCGCACCAAGGTGCGCCCCAACCACTAGTTTAAATCAAAGGTGGAGCTAGCTATTCAGATACAAAAGATAAAGATAAGAAAAATTCTATCATCACACACACACAAAAAAAAAACAAGGGTTAGGGGAAGGTATTTTCGAGAAGAGAAAGTTTAGACTCGGCCGACCATGGCGCTGCGCACTCATTAGCAATCGCTAATAGGCCACCCACTTGCCTCGAAACTTTATGTGCCACTCCAATATATTGCGTTGGAATAATGTGCCAAATTTTAAGCTCAACTAAATTCATTTGCTATGGCAACTAAATAGGAAACAATATCTAAAATTTGAAAAACAGTTTTAAAAATGTGAAAAAGTGAAAAATCCCCGTCCCTGCTTTTTCTTAGAAGAACATGCTTTACTTTATTGATCAATAGAGCGAATTACAGGAATAATAGCAGTATCATGAGGGTGTAACAGCCATACATGACGACCCTCCCCTAAATGTAAAGCATGTCGAGCTAAGCCATGAGCCTCCTTATTAGAGAGACGTCTCTCATGGGTGAAAGAACAAGACTGAAACTCCCTACTCGAGTCGATGATCTCCTGCACTATTGGAGCAATTGTACCCATAGTACCAGTTTGTATGTCCTTGACCACCAAAAGGCAATCGGAAGCTACCTTCAAATGAGTAAGTGCAAGGTCCCTGGCTAAAGCAATAGCCTCGCGGCATGCCAAAGCTTCCAATATGTTCGGATCGGTCATTGCCATGGAATACCATCGCTGCTGACCCAGCAAATGCTCCTGATTGATCCCGACAAACCGCACTTATAGCCCCAACAGGAGGTTGTTTACAAACAGCAGCATCGACATTTACCTTCTGATGACCCGCCGGTGGTGGTATCCAAACTGGCGCCCGCTCCGGGGCTGTTTTAGGCTTCGTTATTTCATGTGACTTGGAGACAACACTCAAATCTGCCAGTAATCGTGTGATAAATGAATGAGTCCTCATGGGGCTCTGGTGCTCCCCTCCGTGGATTAGCTTTCGCCGCGCACCCCATATAGCCCATAGTGTCACGGTTAGCTTCGTGAACTCGGCATGAGGCATCGATTCTTGCATACTGAAGAGCCAGGCCTTTGCATTCGGTTCTGCTATTGCTATAATATGCTCAACGAGCTCCGGGTCACCTAGCGCCCATACACACCGCGCCATTGTGCACGTGATGAGTGAATGCATCCACGAGTCCTCCTCTCCACAGATGGCACACCGCGGTGATGTGGACATATTACGATGATGAAGTACATCCGCCGTGGGTATAGAACATTGTGCAAGTCTCCACAGGAATACCTTCAGTTTTGATGGCACCGCAACCTTCCAGATATTGGACCAGCTAGATTCCTCTCTCTGCCTGTCAGCCGGGCCTGATCGCCCCTCGAGCCAAGCCTCCCGCCTTAGTTTCGTGTTGATGAGCATTCGATATGCCGAACGTACGGAGAAGGAGCCCTTGTGTTCATGAGCCCAAGCCCAAGAGTCTCTGCAGTGTCTTGTGGCTAGAGGAATATTGAGGATCACTTCCGCATCGATTGGGAGGAAAGTTGCACGAACTACGTCCTGCTTCCACCTGGCATTTGCGCTGTCAACGAGCTCGGACACAAACTGTGGCCGATGTTGGCTCAAGAAAACTATTGGTCTGAGCGACGCCTCTTTTTGAACCCAGTTATGCTGCCATATCAAAGTATCCCGACCATCACCTATGCGTTTGATAAGACCCTGCGAGAGGATCTCCTTGCCCTCCACGATTGCTCGCCAAATTTGAGATGGTTGGTTACCTAGTGAGGCATCAAGAAAGTATGTAGTTGGGAAGTAGCGCGCTTTCAGAATTTTTGCACTTAGTGATTCAGGTGTTTGTAGGATTCTCCACGCTTGCCTTGCCAGCAAAGCAAGGTTAAACAACTCAATGTCCCGAAAACCCAGTCCACCTTCATATTTCGGCCTTGTCATCTTGTCCCAGGAGACCCAATTTGTCTTCCTTTCGCCCCGTTTACTCCCCCACCAAAACTTGCGTATGATGGAGTTAATGTGAAGACAGAGGCCTCGAGGTAGCTTGAAACAAGCCATAGAGTAAACCGGGATAGATTGAGCTACAGACTTTATAAGTACTTCTTTTCCTCCAGATGACAGCACCTTTTCCATCCATCCCTTAACTTTGTTCCAAACTCTATCCTTCAAATATTTGAAGGCCCCGTTTTTACTACTCCCGACGTCCGTAGGCATGCCCAAGTACTTCTCTGATAGACTCTCATTGTGAACATTCAGGGTAGTTTTCATGCTCTCTTTAACACCCTGCGAGCAGCCCTTGCTAAAAAACACCGAAGATTTGTCCAAGTTTATTTTCTGTCCAGAAGCATTGCAGTATGATTCCAACAAAGAGGATACCTGAATAGCCCCCTCAACACTAGCCTTGACAAACAGCAGGCTGTCATCTGTGAAAAGAAGGTGGCTTACCGGCGGAGCCGTATCTGCCACTTTGATCCCATGCACTGGAGATGACTCTGTCTGGTTTTTTCAAAGGCTCGAAAGGCCCTTTGCTGCCAGCAAGAAAAGGTAAGGTGATATTGGATCCCCCTGTCGGAGTCCTCGTGAAGGTGTAAATTTCTCAAGTTTCTTTCCATTGAACATAACCGAGAACTTGACTAAACATACCATCCTCATAACTGAGTTGACCCAAGCCGGTGCAAAACCCAGTTTAGACATGATAGCACGGAGGTAGTCCCATTCCAAACGGTCATAGGCCTTCGTCATGTCAAGTTTAAGAGCACAAAACCCATTCCTCTTTGATCTATTCCTCTTCATAAAATTTAAACACTCATACGCAGAGATGATGTTATCTGTGATCAGCCTTCCCGCCACAAAGGCCGATTGCTCCTCCGATATGATCATAGGAAGAATGGACTTGAGCCTGTTTGCCATAACTTTTGATGCAATCTTGTAGAGTACATTACATAGATTTATAGGGCGGAACTGTGACAAAAGTGTGGGATTTGTTACCTTGGGGATGAGGACTAGGATATTATCATTCAACTCCTCCACTTCTTCCTCACCTCTCAAGATTTTCAGAATGATAGTAGACACTTCATCCCCACAGAGCTCCCAATGTCTCTGAAAAAAATGCGCCGGGAACCCATCAGATCCTGGAGCTTTAGTAGGGGCCATCTGGATCAGCGCCGTTTTAATTTCCTCTCTGTTGTACTCGCTCATCAGCTGTTGGTTCATCTCGTTAGTGACTTTGCGGGGAACCACGTCAATCACTTCATGCATATCCGTTGTCCCCTCTGATCTGAACAGATTTTTGTAGAAGGCCGTGACCATACACTCCATCTCTGCTGGATCTTCTACTGTAGTACCATCATGTCTTAGCAAACATTTTATCTTGTTCTTAAGGCGCCGCCTGCTGGCCTGTAGGTGAAAGAACTTGGTGTTCTTATCGCCCGCCGCCAGCCATGTTATTCGCGATCTTTGACGCCACATGACCTCCTCTCTGTGATAGAGCTCGATCAGGCGATCTTTAACTTTCTCCTCCTGACGAGTAGGTGTCGTCCTCGACGGGTCCGCATGCATGCTCTCTAGCTGAAGCTTTAGAGACCGAATCTCCTCCTTCACACTGCCAAACATAGTTCGGTCCCAACGTTTCAGATTTGTTGACAGTGTTTTAATTTTTGCACACAATTCCGCAACCGTGGTTGCTCCTGGGCCTTGCTAGTGTTGTTCAATGGTCGCCTGAAAACCCTCATGAGATTCCCACATCATCTCATATCTGAAAGGTCTAGCTTGCCGTGGCTGGTCATCTACCGGTAAAAGTTGTAACAAAATCAGTATGTGATCCGATGTGGTGGCAGACTTGTGAGACAAAACGGCTCCTGGATACATGTTGGACCACGATGGGGTAGCAAGTGCCCTATCAAGGCGCACTCGCGTGTATGTACCTCCGGCTACTCTCTTCTCAAAAGTCCAGTTGTTTCCCGAGAAGCCTAGATCAATAAGGCCACATGTGTCAACAGCATCCCTAAAACCATTCACCTGTGTCATGCACCGATGACCAACCCCGTCATGTTCATTCAGGCTCAGTACTTCATTGAAATCACCAAAGCATAACCACGGCAGATCATTATCCTCAGCTAGAGATCTCAACACGTCTCAAGTCTTGCCTCTATCACTGACTTTGGCTTCGCCGTACATCACTGTGAGCCGCCATGGTGGAGCACCAGGCATAGTAACATGAGCATCTATGTGATAAGCAGAGTAACCAAAATTTTCGATCTTTATTTCATTATTCCAAAAGATACCGAGACCACCACTCCTACCAGAGCTACTAACAGCAAATGCATTATCATAACCTAGGGTGCTTGCCAAGTTTTCCACTCTAACTCTAGGGAGTTGAGTTTCAACTATACAAAGCACCAACGGGGCAAACTGCCTCGCGAAATCGCGAAGCTCTCGAACTGTCGCGGGTTTGCCCGCCCCGCGACAGTTCCAACATGAGAGACTCATTGGACCGGCGGAGCTCCTCAGAGGAGCCCGCCACGCTGTCCATATTGCTTTTGTTTGGAGAACTACCATGCTTTTGCTTCTTTCTGTCCCTTGGGGTGACGTAAGGTGGTGGAGGAGGAGGGACAACAATGACCCCCTGCATGGATGCATCCAGCGAGCCACCCCTGATGCTCTCAGAAGCCTGCTCATCCATGTTCAGCTTGCGACTAACCGTGGTTTGGGGACGGACGGTCCCTGCATCATCGCCATTGTTCTTGAGAGGGCCCTCCGCCGTATCCTTGAGATCATCATCATCATCTCTGTCAACTTCCTCCCCTAGACCGGCGTCCTCCGATGACCGTTTCTTGGCTCCATTGTTCCTTTCGCGGCCGCCTCCATGGGCATGTCCACGGCCTCGTGTGGAGTTCCCCCTGTTCCAGCTCAGGTCACGGTTTTGGTTCTCCGGCATGGGTCTCCGAGTGGCTTTCATCCACTCGCCGTATTCAACCTCCTCGGGGCTGTGAACCCCATCGCCGCACTCCTCCATGGAGTGGCCTAGGACGCCACAGACTTCATAGAAAAAGCCTATCTTCTCATATCTTACTGGCAAGAGAATTTGCCCTTCCCCTTTGATGTTCAATGGGGCAAAACGCACCAAGGGATCAGCTCGTTTAATCTTCGCCCGGACCCTAACATAGTTGCCTTCAAAAACTCGGTTAGGGTTCATCTCCACGCTCTTCACTTGGCCTATGCGATGAGCCAGTTGGTCTATAATCATCTCCTTCCTGTAGAGCTCCGGAGTATCATGAATCTGCGCCCACACATGGACTCGGTCGAGCTGAACCAAATCTGGTTTCCCTTTGCCATCATACTCTTCAATTGAAACCATAAGTCCCCTATAGATCCAAGGACCCTGGTGCATAACTCTGTTCCAATCACCTAGGCAGAAAAGTTGGATGATGAAAAGATTGTTATCTGCCTCACGGATCTCTGGCTCGTTGGCAAGTCTCCATGCGAAAATCATTGTGTTCTTGAAGGATTCGACACTGAAGTATTTCGTCGTGTTTACCCTCTCAACAGCTAGCCACCGGGCGTCCTTCAACAGTTCTGTGATTTCCTCATCGCCAACGATCACGTCATCCAGCTCTGTCTCCTTCAGCTTCATGTTCCTCATCGCCGCTTCCAGGTCGATCGGAGTCTTCCCCTTCCTTCTACCTGAACTAGTACTCCCCCCTCCATTGGAAGAAGTCGCCCTGCCATGGCTGCAATTAAACCCTAGATCACCGCACCGCACCGAGGCCGGGTGGAAGGACAAGGCCGACCCCTTGACCCCCCTCCCTGCTGGCCTTGACCCATATGGCCAACTGGTCCAACAGGCCGCCAGGCCAGCCCACCTCTCCTTCCCTTATCCCCCACGACCGGAACCCTAACCTCTCACGACCCCCACTCCCCCCACTCGCTTCCCCCACGCCTCTCTCCCCTTCCCCTGGTCTGGATCGGGGCAGCGCCCCCCGCGTCGCCCCGTCGCCACATCGCCGCCGCCCGAGGGACCCCCTCGCTGGCCGTC
>NC_041389.1:648241402-648251306 GCF_002162155.2 Triticum dicoccoides
GCGTGCCTGCGGCGCCGCGCGAACTCACGACGCTCCCAGGCCGCGCCTCTCCCGCGCCTGACCCTGGATGTGGCCGGCCCTGCTCCCCATGACAGCGCCGCCCGCCTTTGCCCTGCAGCCCCGCTCGCCGGCGCCGCCTGGCCCCGGCCGAGCCTGCTCTGGCCAGGCCTCGTCGTGGCCTCCATCGGTTGCCCACGAGCGCCCGAGCCCCGGCACCCGCGTGCCCGTGCCCGCCCCGCTATGGCTCTAAGCCAGTGACAGATGGGGCCCAACCCCTAAAACAAAATTTTAAAAATGTTTTAAAAAAAGTTTGGAAAACAAAAAATAATATTAAATTAATTAATTAATTAATTAACTTATTTAATTCTGTTTAGTTAACTCTAATTATCTATTTAGTTAATTAAAGTCTGTTAGTTAACTCTAATTATCTATTTAGTTAATTAAAGTATGTTAGTTAACTATGTCTAGGACAGAACGACCCCCACACGTCAGTTTGACCAGTCAACGCTCTGTTGACTGCTGACATCATGCTAACGTCAGGCTGACGTCATAATTCCATTTTTTGAATTAATAATAATTCCAGAATATTGTTAAAACTTTCAAAAATCATATAAAATTATCCGTATCTCGGATGAAAAGGTTTTATACATCAAAGTTGCTCAGAACGACGAGACAAATCTAAATACGCGGTCCGTTCGTACGCCACACGTCCCTAGCATAGAAAACATTGAATTTTTCCCCCTCCGGTTCATTTGTCTGATAGACGTCTGGAACCGGGAAAACTTTCCCAGATGTTTCCCCCTTTGCCAGTATCGCCTAGCGCTGCGTTAGAACACCTCTAGCCCCGCTTATTGTCTTGTTATGTTTATGTTTGCGTGTATTTACTGTTTCTTCCCCCTCTTCTTCTCCCATAGACCTTGAGACCGCTGCTGATGCCCCTGTGATCAACTACGTCAACGACGACCCTCCTTCTTGTCTGAGCAACCAGGCAAGCCTCCCCTTTGATCAGCCCGATATCGCCCATTCTATACTCTCATGCTTGCATTATATTTTGCTACTGTTATTGATTGCTCCTATTGTGATGCATAGCCTGCTTTTGTAACCTGTTATTGTACCTTACCTACTTATCCTAAACTGCTTAGTATAGGTTGGTTAGTGATCCATCAGTGACCCCCGCCTTGTCGTTGTTGCCCCTGCTTCATCATCGACTACTCGATCAGCGTGATCGACTACCAGAGCCCGACACCTCACATCACATCACACCCTTTTTGTTGCTCGACTCTGCAGAGCTACTATCGAGTGCCGAGGGTGATCCCTCATAACGCACTCCTGATGATAATTCTGTAGTGTAGCTATTCGGTCGTGGTCATCGAGGGTGATTTCCTATTTCACCATTCCTGATACGGCTCTGTCATTCAACACCTCAAGTGTGAACCTCGAGGGTGGTCCCTCTTACGTTCACCTTGATGATTACATTGAGTGGAATCCACCGGGGGTGATTCCTCGGGTTTTCCCCTTGATGTTTGGACACACGGTTACCTTGACTTTACTTGAGACCATTGTTGAAGTCCGGTCGGCCCTGACGGGTACCCGCGAGTTGATGTGAAAGTCGGACGGGCCCGTTGAGCACCCACGAGTTTTCCATGTAGCACGGCCGGGCAGTCTATGCCCTTGCCGTAAGTCCATGAGACGGGGCGACGGGGTCACCTTATCGCGAGTCTCTGCTCGTTTCTGCGAGCCCCCAATGCACTAATAGGTTTGGGTATTTGTTCTGAGTTGGCCTCTGGCCTTTACGCACTAACCACCACGTGAGAATAGATATGGGCCTCGACGTCGTAGTATCAGCCGAAGCTTTGTCAGACGTCCAGTTCAGCATTGTGGCACGGTCGGATCGTGCTGGACATCCGAGGCGGTGCTGGTATCCACCCTGCACACAACGACCTGGAGTGCTGCGGGCGATGGGCCCAAGACCCCGGAGTGCTTAGGATGTAGACCGGCAGGGACCTCTCTGCAGAGCCTAGGTAGGGCTGCGACGTGTTGATCTTCCGAGGGCGGGCATTGACCCCAGAAAGGTGTGTCCGGCCTGAGTGATCAAGCGTGTTGGGTAATGTGGTGCACCCCTGTAGGGAAGAAATATATTCGAATACCGTGTCCACGGTAATGGACGTTCAGACTTATATGATCTTATATACCTAGAAATGGATACTTGAGATATGTGATGGATATGTGGCCCCGGGATTGCTTTCTCGCAGGGAGACGAGGAAGGATTTCTGGGCGTTGATGTTACAACATGTTTGTTAAATATTAAATTACTATTCTTTACTCTTCTACATGATGCAAGATGCTTGGAGTTGCTTGAAGATGCTAGTATTCGATAGGCTAGGCCTTCCCCCTCTATTCTGGCATTCTGCAGTCCAGTCCACAGATACAAACCTTCCTTTTGATACCAATGCATACTTAGTATAGATCTGATGCTTGCGATTACTTTGGATGAGTACTCACGGTTGCTTTGCTACCCCCTTTCCCCCTCTTTCTTCTTTCCGGTTGTTGCAACCAAATGGTGGATCCCTGGAGCCAGATGCCACCGTCGATGGATGCTACTACATGGAGACCGCCGACGACCAGGAGTAGTTAGGAGGTCCCAGGCAGGAGGCCTTTCCTCTTCGATCGTGTTGCTTTTGTGCTAGCCTTCTTAAGGCATCCTTGTTTAACTTATGTCTGTATTCAGATATTGTTGCTTCCGCTGACTCTTGTGTATCGAGCTATTATTCGCACCCTCGAGGCCCCTGGCTTGTAATATAAAGCTTGTATTATTTTATTTGTGTCTAGAGTTGTGTTGTGATATCTTTCCATGAGTCCCTGATCTTGATCGTACACATTTGCGTGTATGATTAGTGTACGATTGAATCAGGGGCGTCACACAACCACTCGCCGGGGGCGACGGTCTGGCCGTGCACCACCCATGTGCCTGATACGTCTGCAATGTATCTATAATTTATGAAGCATTCATGCTATTATATTATCTGTTTTGGATGATTATGGGCTTTATTATACAGTTTTATATTACTTTTGGGACTAACCTACTAACTGGAGGCCCAGCCCATATTGTTATTTTCTTGCCTATTTCAGTGTTTCGAAGAAAAGGAATATCAAACGGAGTCCAAACGGAATGAAACCTTCGGGGGCGTTATTTTTGGAACGGATGTGATCCAGGAGACTTGGAGTTGAAGTCAAGGAAGCTTCGAGGTGGCCACGAGGGTGCCCCCCCCTACTGGGTACGCCCCCCTGTCTCGTGTGCCCCTCGAGTGTCCCCTGACCGACTTCTTTCACCTATATAAGTCCATATACCCCAAAACCTTCGAGGAGCACAATAGATCTGGAGTTCTGCCGCCGCAAGCCTATGTAGCCACCCAAAACCTCTTGGGAGCCCTTTCCGGCACCTTGCCGGAGGGGGAACCCATCACCGGTGGCCATCTTCATCATCCCGGCGGTCTCCATGACGAGGAGGGACACTAGTAGAAAAACCCCTATTAGTCCCGGTTGGTGAGGGCCTTTTGTCCCGGTTCTTGAACCGGGACTAAAGTGTCATTACTAATGCCCTAGACCTTTAGTCCCGGTTCTAACACGAACCGTGACATATGGGCCTCCACGTGGCCGGTGCGCCGAGCCCAAACAGGAGGGCCTTTGGTCCCGGTTGGTGGCACCAACCGGGACCAAAAGATCGGTAGGTTTAAAGATCAATTTCCATAAATCTACTATCATACCCCTCAACTGTGGGCAGGAGGTCACAAACACATTGGAAAATATTTTTGGCTGTGTTATTGGCAAGCTACCATTTACCTATCTTGGCCTACCCATGGGCACCACCAAACCAACTATTTTGGACCTCATGCCTCTGGTCTGCCGTGTGGAGAGATGACTTTCGGCCACCCTCAACATGATTACATATGGAGGAAAACTCACATTGTTGAATTCAGTCATAACTTCTCTCATCATCTTCGCTCTTTGCACACTCAAACTCCCAGCAGGCATCATAGAACTTATTGACAAAATCCGCAGAAAGTGCCTCTAGACAAAGAAAACTGATCAAGGTGATAAGTGCAACTCGTTGGCATCATAGGATATGATATGCAAACCCAAAGAGTCTGGAGGACTTGGCATTATTAATCTCCAACTGCAAAGTGATGCTTTGCTTCTCAAATTTCTCCACAAGTTCTACAATCATTGGGACCTACCTTGGGTGGAATTGATTTGGAACACATACTACACCACCAAAATTCCACACGCATCCGACCCATGTGGCTCATTCTGGTGGCGTGACGTCTCTAAACTTATGCCAATTTACTGTGGATCACCAATGTGACAATTCTAAATGGGTCTTTGGCTCTGTTCTGGAAAGATGTATGGATTGGTGATGTTCTGGCCGACACCCATCCCAGAGCCTTCTCCTTTGCGTGGCTGGAAGATATATCTGTGAGGGATTTCTTGCGTAGCACATCACTTGGTGAAATGTTCCACCTACCCCTCTCCGCGCAAGCTCTTGATGAAACCCGTGACCTACAACAACAAACCATGCAGATTGATCTTATGGATCCTAATTCGGCCAATGACGAATGGAACTGTGTCTGGGGATCAGAATACTCAGCCAACAGATTCTACACCTTCTACTTTAAAGATGTCCAGGCGCACCGTACATACAAATGGATATGGAAATCAAGATCAACGATGAAAATTAAAGTTTTCGGCTGGCTACTGTTGTCACATAGACTCAACACTCGCAATATGTTGAAGAGGAGACACTATAACATTGGCACAGACTTTGGTTGCCTTCTATGCACTGCATGCCAAGATGAGACTGTGGAACACCTCTTCTTTGAGTGCACCTTCAGCCTTGCATGCTGGAATGAACTTCAAATCATGGGACATGCAGCTGACAATCGGCTAGACTGGGTGGACAAGGCCAAAGCCTCCTGGAGCCAACCTTTGTTCATGGAAATTTTCCTCTTGGCATCCTGGAGCATCTGGAAGGAAAGAAATAATAAGCACTTCACAGGAGTTCTTCCATCACAAGATTCTTGGCGTGCAAGACTCAAAGAAGACCTCTCCCTTCTCACTTATAGATTGGGAGACAAACATAAAGACTTTCTTTTTTCCTTTATCAGTTCACTGTAGAACCCCCTACCCCCCAACCCCCATTCACAAAGCGAATGGCTTGTACATAAAATCATGTAACAGACATTATACTCTTTAATTGAATTGCAGTAGGAGCCTCTCCTACCGTTTCAGGTGTCAAAAAAAAACGGTACCAAAAGGCATCCACGCGTCAGCATTTCAGTGGCTGGGGTTTTTGTTTTTTTTGGGGGGGGGGGGGGGGTGGGGGTTTTGGTGGGTTAATTTAGGTGTTTCATATATTGTGTTAGCTAGCTGTTTAATAGAGAAAAGTGTCCTCTCTTATGTCCGTGCCTGGTCGACGCTACGTACTGTACATAGAGAGGTCCTCAACACGCTAGCTAGTAAGAAAATGAAGGAAACCATTAAGTACAGAAGTTCGTCATGCATACCAAGAGAAGTGATCGATTGACCTCTCCTTCTCTGAGAGATTGGTCGAACAACAAGTTTTCGTATTATCTATCCAATGCTACTGGCTACATACATATACAATATGTAAGATCTCTTACAATCCCCTAGAATTTGAAATCAACTTCCACATGGTATTCTCTGGCTTTATTGATGACATGGTCAAGAAAGAATCCCGCCAATTCCTCTTGAATTGCTTTCATGTGATCTTGTGGTAGGAGTTCATTCCGCATCTGCCACGTCTAATTTGAAGAAGGGGGTTAATACATATATGAATGAAACTCAACAGAAATGATGGTGTAATAAAATGAAATTGTGAATATTATTGCTTACGCACTTCATATTGTCTTTTAGAGTAGCCCTGCTTATTTTTCAGAGTCGCTTTGTAGATGAACTCGCACACGTAGTATCCATAGAAATTATTCCCATCTTCCTGCCACAAGCACTTTACGAGAAATAGAGGTCAATCAAACTGATAATGAAGCATTATAAATGGCATTGATGAAAGTATAGCTATAGAATAAATGGGAGATGCGCGCAACTAGCTAGCTAGTAGTACTTACTTTCGGGTATGTATATCGCAGCTCCTTCGGCAGTCCCGGAGCTTCTGCGGTGAACTGTTTCCAAACCCTGCAAGACAAAGAAAAGAATTATTATTACTTGAGATATCAGGAAATGAACAAAAATTTGCCGATATGGTGCGATAATGATCGATTGAACTTACTTGTTGAGCAATTTAGTCATGTCCGCATAGGTTTCAGGATCTTTTCGTCTCGAGTCTAAGATGGTTACTAGTTCCCGCTCAAACTTAATCTCCAGAAGAACATAGTGGAAGCTGCGCACGCATGCATAACTCATCAATTACATTACTATAACCTCGCTCGAGTAATAAGGGAAACCGAATATGCACACGACAGTAACACTCACTTGAAGTTGTAAGGAAAGAGTATTAAATCTTTGTTTTGATTTTTGATCAACGATTGTAGCAAGTTGGCCTCGGCATCTGTGACCTTCTTTTTAACCTGAAATTCATCTATGATATTTGTGTTAATGAACCAAATATCATACATTTCTTGTTTTTTGCACTCAACGATCTTTAATCTGCATAATATAGTGAGGATAATTAATTATAAATACATGCAATGAAAGAGTCGTGCTATATATAGAGACTTAATGACAGAAATAGTACTTACAGACAGTAGCAAAATACCGTTAATTTATCGAGGGCCTTTTGATTGAAGAACTCGAAGAACTCCTCAAATGGAATAGGCGATAGATCAGTTCCAACGAGGTCGTGCTCCTCTTTAATTCTCAGATACAAAGTATTCGTCCCCCCAGACTCTCTGCAGGTTTTCATGTACCAATTATGGAATCTTCGCATCATCGTTGTTAGAGATTTTTCATCTTTGATGAGAGGCTTCCCGTACTCGTATCTGTGTTCGTCCACCTCCAAGAAATCAAAATGTACATCATCAGGCAGGTAATCTCCCAGATTGTTATAACCGGGCATCGTCCCCGGAGCATTAGCGACGATGTCGCTAGACACACTGAGCGGGGGGCACGATTGCTTTGCTTGTTCGCCGAGCTGGGCAATTTTTTTCCCAGCTGCTTGTTCTTTTAACCTTTGGTCACTGACAGTACTTCCCGGCCGGTTAGCTTCGAGATATGTCTTTGCAGTAATGCGCTCATAGTTGGTTTTCGGCAGAGACTTTGGTGGTTTCCTCAGGGCATCGATAGTGCGCTTTGCTTTCACCGGATCTACCTTCTCCTTCGGAGGTGGATGTCTCTTTGCTTTCAACCCTTCAAAGAAGTCCTTCACTTTGGTCTGCATGTTCTTCGCGTTTTCCTCCTCGGTCCTCTCATACGGTAACTTCTCTAGAGGCTTGAGAGATGGACCGTATCTGTATTACCTCCCCCCTCTAGCTGTACTGCTAGACGCCGGAATAGACAGAGCGGCTGCGGCTATCTTCTTTTGTGTTTGCTTACGAGGCAGAGGAGAAGGACTACGACGCGCCGGAGCAGCCGAGGCGGGGGCGGGTCTCTTCCGCCCTTGCTGGCGAGGCGGAGAAGGAGGAGGCTGCTGGCTGCTCGGGCGCGCCGGCGTGGGCGGAGAAGGAGGCGGAGTGCCGCCATGCGCCGGAGAAGGAGGCTGAGTGCCCTGATCACTCGCCGGAGGAGATGGTAGAGGAGGAGGCGGAGTGCCCTGACTCGCCGGAGGAGGAGGAGGAGGAGGAGGCAGAGGCGTCCAGTTCGGAAGGTTGATGAGCTCCTTCCGCCATAGGCATGGAGTCTTCAGAGAAGAACCCAACCGAATCTCCCCTTCACCCGTAGGGTGGTCAAGCTCAAGGTCCTCAAATCCGTCCTTTATTTGATCCACCATCACCCTAGCATATCCTTCTGGAATCGGCTGGCCGTGGTAGGTTGAGCCAGGTTCATTAGGTATAACAGAGCCAACAGCCGCCTTGACTTTCAATGTCATCCATCGCATCATAAGGTGGCAATGTTGAGACTCTGTGATAGCATCCACGGGGTAGCCCGTGAAGACATGCTCCAGCTGCTGAGTCTGCTCGATGGAAGCCACGCTGCTTCTCCGCTGAGATGGCGGGGTAGCTTCAGGGGAAGCTTCGGCAGGTCGTTTGCTGCGATCTGCTTCTCGTTCCTCTAGCCCTTGTATCCTTTCGTGCAGCGCCTGCAGTTGGCTATGCTCCACTTTCTTCCTTCTCTCCTGGGTTTTGTAACCCCCTGCGTCCGGAAATCCAACCTTCCACGAAAGGGAGCCTGGTGTGCCTCGTGTCCGTCCAGGGTGCTCAGGATTCCCGAGGTCCATTGTGAGCTCGTCCTTCTCTCTGTCTGGAATGAACGTCCTTTCCTGTGCTGCGGCAATATAGTGCTGAAGCTTCCTGACGGGTATTCGCAGTTGCTCTTCCGTCCAAATGCACTTCCCTGATACAGGGTCCAAGGTTCCGCCATCCCTGAAGAACCAAGTCCGGCAACGGTCTGGCCATCTCAATGTCTCTGGTTTGACCCCTTTAGCAATCAGGTCATTCTCAGCCTTGTCCCACAAAGGCTGGGCTTTGAGGTAACCACTTGACCCCGTGCGATGGTGATGCTTCTTCTTCGCAGCATTAATCTTGATTGTCACTGACATCTTCTTACTATTTTCCGATGTCTTGTGGCCCACAAATGCGGGCCATTGATATCTGATCTTCTCATACTTTCCGATGAATTCTGGTGTCTCTTCTTTGTCGACAAACATTTTCAGCTCATTCTTCCACCTCCCGAATAGTTCTGCCATCTTCTTAAGAGCATGATACTTGATCAATTGCTCTTTAACTGGCTTCTCTGGATCCTCCTCTGGCGGTAGGGTGAAATTTTCCTTAAGCGTTGTCCAAAGATCTTCTTTTTGCATATCGGAGACATAAGACGTCGGCACCTCTGGGTCTTCCTTCTTTGGCTTTAACCATTGCTGGATACTGATCGGGATCTTTTCCCTAACAAGAACCCCACACTGAGCACGAAATGCATCCCTTGTCCGGATGGGTTCAATCGGCTTGCCATCGCGCGCGATTGCTGTGGTCTCAAACCTTTCATCCGAGCGCAACTTTTTCTTCGGCCCTCATTTCTTTACCGAAGTTGAGCTCGATCCGGAGGGCTAGAGAAAAAGAAGAAAGACGATTAATTAATATGTGTACATATGAAAACAATGAATGCATCAATTAACTAGTCAGCACGGGCTTAACTAATATATATATACCTGGCCGGACTCGGTTCGGTCACCGGAGCAGTCAGCATGGTCTCCTTCTTGTACCTCCATTGGGTCACCGGAGCCATCATGAACATAGCCCTCTTCTTGTACCGGCATTAATGGGTCATCGGAGCCATCATGAACATAGCCCTCTTCTTCACCCGGTCCTTCCTGACCATCGGTGTCATTGAGAAACAATGGAACGACATCACTTCCTTGTGCGATTATCTCCCCCAACATCTCTTCTGTTGCTTCGTCTCGGGAGTGCTCCATAGTTTCTGCAAATATTGACAACATGTCAATTATTATTCAAACATGGTACATATGGATATATATTAGTGGCAAACGTAGAACTAGCTAGCTAATCACAATAAGGAATCATGTTAGTGGCCTCGACGCTGCTTCTCTAGGGTTTGGGGTGGCCTAGACAACGCTTCAAGGGTTTGGGGTGGCCTCGACACAATGCTTCAAGGGTTTGGGGTGGCCTCGATGACAACACTCTTTTAACTTGGTAAATTTGGGTGGCCTCGAGAGAGTTTGTCGGGTAGGGGCGCGGAGGGAGGGGGTAGGAGACCAACATCG
>NC_041389.1:648251454-648252348 GCF_002162155.2 Triticum dicoccoides
GGGGGGGTGCTCCCGTGGTATAAGTTATCACAGTCGAGAGTGGGTATATATATCGACCACCCCTCATGTCGAAGTTATCCGGGAGGGGGTTATATCGACAACGACGCGACATACATATACATGGGAAAATAATGTTATCGGGGAGGGGTATATCGGTACCCCCCCTCGTGTTGAAGTTCTCGGGAGGGGGTATATCAACAACGACATACCCGATAAAAAATAAGAAGACAAAAGAAGAAATAAAAAGAGGAGAAGAAGAAAGGAATAGAAGAGAAGAAATCGAAGAAAAAAAAGAAGAAAAAAGGAGAAGAAGAAAGGAATAGTGGAGAAAGAAGAAAAAAAATAGAAATTTCTATTTTTTCTTCTTCTTTCTCCTCTATTCCTTTCTTCTTCTCCTCTTCTTTTTCTTCTTTTTTCCTCTTCTTATTTATTTCTCCTCTTCTTCCTCTCCTCTTCTTCTTTCTTCCTCTTCTTTTATTTTCTTTTTTCCTATCCGGTGGTCTAAAATCGGTCTATGCATGATAGAAAATTCTGAAAAAATTACATCTATGATCCCTCAACGTCCCCGCCTCTCTCATGAACGAAAAAAAACTATGAATAAAAAAACTCATGTTCTATGAACAAAAAAATATCATATATTTCATCCACATCCTTGCATACATCATATATATCATCATATATCATATATATGAAAAAAACATCATATTCTATAAAAAATCATCATATATATATGAACAAAAACAATTATGATAACAAGCATATATATCATCATATATCATATATATGAAAAAACAAGCATACACATATGAAAAAAATAAGCATATATATAAATGAAAAAAAATCCTGCGCCGGCCGGACCAAGTGAGGAGGACGGAGATGGCGACGGCGGGGGCG
>NC_041389.1:648253062-648253910 GCF_002162155.2 Triticum dicoccoides
TGTGAACTTATATAGCGAGGCCTTTAGTCCCAGTTGGTGCCACGAACCGGGACTAAAGGGTGCATTAGTCCCGGTTGGTGCCACCCTCTGGGACCAAAGGCCTCTTTTCAGCAGCCCAAAGGGCGGGAAGCGGCGGCCTTTGGTCCCGGTTGGTGGCACCAACCGGGACTAAAGGGTGGGCATTGGTACCGGTTGGTGCCACGAACCGGTACCAATCCCCTTTAGTCCCGGTTGGTGCCACCAAACAGGACCAAAGGCCCCTGTGCTGCCCGCGTCGCGGCCAAAGTTTAGTCCCACCTCGCTAGTTGAGAGGGGCGCGCAGTGGTTTATAAGCCCCACTGCCGCACCCCTCTTGAGCTCCTCTCCACTGCAGGCTTACGGGCCTACTTGCTACTGCTTTGCCCGATGGGCCTTCTGGGCCTACCGCGGGCCTGAATCCTGGCCCATGGATGGGTTTCTAGTCGTATTCAGGCCGTGGTGGCCTAGTTGGTGGTAATTTTTTATTTTTTTCCCATTTTTTTGTTTTCTTTTTTGCTTTATTTATTTTGTTTTCTTTCTACTTACAACAAAATACTTATTTATTTTATTTTATTTTGTTTATAATTACTTATTTATTTTATTTTATGATAATTCTTTTTGCTATTAAAGTTTCTAACAAAAAAAAGTTCTTTATGAATATTATTTTTGCTTTTATTGATTTTGAACAGAAAATACTTTGGTAATTTTAGTTGCATCAATTTTATATAATTTTAGTTTCAATAATCTAGAAGTTGCTTATAATCTTTTGAACAGAAAATACTTTGATAATTTTAGTTTCATAAATTTTATTTATGTTATTAAAGTTTTTT
>NC_041389.1:648254168-648293671 GCF_002162155.2 Triticum dicoccoides
CTAACAAAAAAAGTTCTTTATGAATATTCTTTTTGCTTTTAATGATTTTGAACAAAAACTACTTTGATAATTCTAGTTGCATCAATTTTATATAATTTTAGTCTCAATAATACTAGAAGTTGCTTATAATGTTTTGAACAGAAAATACTTTGATAATTTTAGTTTCATAAATTTTATTTATGTTATTAAAGTTTTTTTTGTTTCTACTTATCTATTTTATTAAAGTTTATATCGTTTTTTCAAATTAATTATTTATTTTATTTTATTTTGTTTCTGACTTCATTTGTTATTTTTCATGCATTTACTGATTATTTTGAGCTATAAGACCATGAAATTGAAAAGCATTTGAAATGAACTCTGAAAAGGTTCCAAGTTGGCATGGTATCATCATTTCACCCACATAGCATGTGCAAGAAAGTAGAGAGGCTTACGGCAAAAACTGGATGCACTTCATGCACAAAACAGACAATCTCCTTCGAAGTATTAGGGTATCATACGAAAACTCGTCTGTTACAAAGGGATTTCATTTTTTTGAACTTATTTTAACCCCCTTGTTTTTCTGTGTTCAAAATGCACCATTCAAAGCCACATCATCAATTTACAACCCTTTCTGACTTCATTTGTTATTTTTCATGCATTTACTGATTATTTTGAGCTATAAGATCATGAAGTTGAAAAGCATTTGAAATGAACTCTGAAAAGGTTCCAAGCTGGCATGGTATCATCATTTCACCCACATAGCATGTGCAAGAAAGTAGAGATGCTTACGGCAAAAACTGGATGCACTTCGTGTACAAAACAGACAATCTCCTTCGAAGTATTAGGGTTTCATACGGAAACTCGTCTGTTACAAAGGGATTTCATTTTTTTGAACTTATTTGAACCCCCTTGTTTTTCTGTGTTCAAAATGCACCATTCAAAGCCACATCTACAACCCTTTCTGACTTCATTTGTTATTTTTCATGCATTTACTGATTATTTTGAGCTATAAGACCATGAAGTTGAAAAGCATTTGAAATGAACTCTGAAACCAAAGTACATACATAGTTCTCCAGAGCATTAAAACCAAAGTACATACATAGTTCTCATTGAACAACATATAGCTCTCCAGAGCATCTAATTAAACCATACATTGAAATTATGTAAAACATTTCAATGCAAAAACAAATGCGATCATAACGGCAACCAAGGTAACAACTGATCCAACTGCATAATGATACCAAGCCTCGGTATGAATGGCATATTTTCTAATCTTTTTAATCTTCAACCGCATTGCATCCATCTTGATCTTGTGATCATCGACGACATCCGCAACATGCAACTCCAATATCATCTTCTCCTCCTCAATTTTTCTTATTTTTTTCCTTCAAGTAATTGTTTTCTTCTTCAACTAAATTTAACCTCTCGACAATAGGGTCGGTTGGAATTCTGGTTCAACAACCTCCTAGATAAATAAAATCTATGTCACATTGGTCAGCATAATTGTCATAAACAATAAATGAACCAAATAGTTATGAAAAAAATAATATATACCACATTTGAATCATAGACAGGACGAGGGCCGATGGGGGCGGATACCAAAACCAATGAGAAGCAAGGCTCGATAGTGTAGACCGCTGCAAAGCAACACATCCTTTCTCCTCATGGCATGTCGACAAAGGGAGGTTCAACGAGACAACATGTGCCACTGATTTGTTTTTTGTTTTTTGTTTTTGACAGGAAGGGCTTCATGGCTAGATTTATTCACAATGGTGGCAAAGGGTGAGTATTTATAAATCCAACATTTTTTAGTCCTAATAAAAGTGTGGAGACCAGAGAACAACTGTGTACCACTTTGTATACCATGACCGAGGCCCTCAATGACAGATATTTAGGTCTACCGCCAATGTGGGTTTGAATAAAACAGATTGTTTTTAGTATCTCATTGATCATATTATGATTACAACCAGTGGTTGGAAGGAAAATTATAATCTATTGGAGGGAAGGAAATTCTTCACAAATATGTTGTTCAAGTTCTTCCCACCTATGCAATGTTGGTCTTTAAATTTTTAAAAATATATTTGTTAAGGAATTACTGATGCGATGTTGCATTTTTGGTGGGGAGACAAGGACAATCAGAGGTAGATGCATTGAATGGCTTTGTAGAAAATGTGTGTTCGAAAGAAACAAGGTGGGTTTTCGAGACATCCATTGTTTTAATATGGCAATGCTGACAAAAAAGGTTTGACACCTTCTTGAGAACCCCTATTCTTTATGTGCCACTATTTTGAGAGCGAAGTATTTTCCTGATGGTGATTTATTGAATACAATGCAAGTGTTTTATGGCGTGGTTGGTTGCCTGCATATGGCCCAGCCTTGCCCGCGTGGGAAGAAAGTGGCCTGTTTGGTTGCCTGCGTTTATTGTGCGACCCACATGGCACGAACCTTAAAGCACCTCCATGCCAGGCCCAGGGGAAATGCCCGAGTCGGCAGTAGCTCGTGATCCTGGCTCGGACAACACAGGGGAGGGTGATGCGCTTATCTCCTCATGCAACCAGGGAGATGGCGCGAGCTTGCCCCCGTTCATCAAGAAATTAGCGGGAGGATTTTGGCGCACCTACTGCCGAGTCCGCCCCTATTTAGCCCCCTCCCTCACCGCCCCAACTCCCGCCACCATTCTCCCCCCTTTCAAGCTTTCCCGCTGACGCGCATCGGCACCGACGAGCAGGTAAGTGGCGCATCTTCATCGGCCGGCGGTCCATGGTGTCGGTGGTCCTTCACCACCCAGCGGTGATCTTCTATGACCGTTCCCCCTCGTCCTCGAGCTGTAGCCATGGCCTCTGTGAGTTTAATCCCCTTTTCTCTCTGTTCCTTCTAGCTAGATCTGAGCTGCAGCTAGGGTTTGATGTAAATGAATGGTCGATTAGTGCTCTAATCTATGAGCTCATATGGTTGTTTGTTGTGTTGCGGTTGCAATTTTTGGGTGGGTTAGATGTTCAAGCATGTGGTAGGCTAGATTAGTAGTAGAACTTGAAGTTGAACCTTGTGCTTGTGTTGATTCGTGCTTAGATCTGTGATTTGTAGCTATTGGTGGTCCATTTGTAGCATGGTGTTTGTTGTAGATGTATGTTCCTGCTCATAGATTGTCCGGTATGCTTAGTATGATAGCCATGAACCATGTGCTTAGTATGATAGTGATGAAGCATGTGCTTAGTATGATAGTGATGAACCATGTACATGTATGATCCTGCTTTCATGGATTGTCTGGTGTGTTGTGTGCTAACTGTCAATGCGTGCTATGATTGTAGGACATGACCACGCAGACGCGAGATCTTAGTCAGGCCCTTGTCCTGTCCGACAGCCAGTTTGCTCCATCATTTGTCGAGGACTCGCAGCCTATGTCCGAGATGGCACCTGATTCAGAGGTGTTCGCGTCTGATTGTGTCTATGTGCCAGTAGTGCTCATTGAGCAAACTCCTCCTGCTACTGCTAATGCCGTTGCACTCAAGGTAGCAGCAGCAAAGGCAAAGAAGGATGGTAGGTCGAACAACATGAAGTGGCAGCCGTTCATGTCCATGTTCGTACTGAACAAGATGTGTGAGCTCATCTCTAGTGGAGTTAGGACTGACAAGGGCTTCAAGGAGGTGCACTTGAACACCGTTGCGAAGCAGGTGTTCGAGTTCTATGGGCAAGAGGTGTCCGCCACCCAGGTGTACAACCACCTGTGGAAGTGGAGAGGTCGATGGATCCAAGTGTCCAAGATGAGAGACCTTAGCAGCGCCTCATGGGATGAGAACACTTGCTCCATAGTTTTGGAGGCAAAGCACTATGCCGACCATGTCGCGGTTAGCTCACAACCCTCTTCCTTTTCATACTATCCACCATTGCCTACTCCTAATTGCAACTAACAACACTAGTGTTTCATTCTTAGGACCACCCAAGGGACGCTGAGTTCCTCAACAGATCCATACAGAACTACATCCAGATGCAGCACATCTTCTCCTTCATGCTAGTAACTGGAAGCATGCCATGGACTCGGGGGGGGGGGCTCTTTGTTCTCCCATGCCAGACTTCCCTAGGACCCCGAAAATTGAGGTCCTTGATGGCCCTGAAAAGCCCTTCGAGAAGCCCTTTGACCCTATCCATTATAGGAAGAGGAAGAGAGGATGCATGATGGAGGAGGAGATCAATGTCTTTTGCAGCATGATTGAGGCGGTGAAGGAGGTGGCAACATCCATCAGGGAGTGCAAGCCCCTCGACGTCCACCCAGACCTGTATGGCGCTGCCATGGCCCAGGGTGGCTTCAGCGACGAGGCTCTCATGGCAGCTCTCAGCCACGCTCTTGACAACAAGGCCCAGGGTGTTGGGTTCGTTGCCATGGCAGACGCTCACAAGGTGCTTTTGAAGGAAATATGCCCTAGAGGCAATAATAAAGTTGTTATTTTATATTTCCTTATTCATGATAAATGTTTATTATTCATGCTAGAATTGTATTAACCGAAAACTTGATACATGTGTGAATACATAGACAAAACACCGTGTCACTAGTATGCCTCTACTTGACTAGCTCGTTGATCAAAGATGGTCAAGTTTCCTAGCCATGGACATGTGTTCTCATTTGATGAACGGGATCACATCATTAGGAGAATGATGTGATGGACAAGACCCATCCATTAGCTTTGATCGTTCAATTTTATTGCTACTACTTTCTGCATGTCAAATATATATTCCTCCGACTATGAGATTATGCAACTCCCGGACACCAGAGGAATGTCTTGTGTGCTATCAAACATCACAACGTAACTGGGTGATTATAAAGATGCTCTACAGGTATCTCTGAAGGTGTTTGTTGGGTTGGCATAGATCGATATTAGGATTTGTCACTCCAAGTATCGGATAGGTATCTCTGGGCCCTCTCGTTAATGCACATCATAAGAAGCCTTGCAAGCAATGTGACTAATAAGTTAGTTGCGGGATGATGCATTACAGAATGAGTAAAGAGACTTGCCGGTTACGAGATTGAACTAGGTATGAAGATACCGATGATCGAATCTCAGGCAAGTAACATACCGATGACAAAGGGAATAACGTATGCTGACATTGCGGTTCGATCAATAAAGATCTTCATAGAATATGTGGGAACCAATATGAGCATCCAGGTTCCCCTATTGGTTATTGATCGGAGAGGTGTCTCGGTCATGTCTACATAGTTCTCAAACCTGTAGGGTCAGCACGCTTAACGTTTGATGCCGATATGTATTATATGAGTTGTGTGTTTTGGTGACCGAATGTTGTTCGGAGTCCCAGATGAGATCACAGACATGACGATGAGTCTTGAAATGGTCGATAGGTAAAGATTGATATATTATAAGGTAGTATTCAAACACCGCAAGGGCTTCGGAATGTATCAGGTACATATTGGAGTACCGGAGGGGTTATCGGAACCCCCCGGGGAAAGATATGGGCCATATAGTCCTTAGGAGGGAGGCAAACACCCCCAAGTGAGGGCTCTGAATTGGACTAGGGGAGGGGGCGGCGCCCCCCTTTCCTTCTCCTTCTCCCGCTCCTTCCCCCTTTCCCCCTCCGATAAAAGGAAGGGGGAACGAATCCTAATAGGAGCCCAAGTGGGACTCCTCCCACTTGGGACGCGCCTAGGGCCGGCCTCCTCTCCCTCCCTCCTTTATATACGGGAGGCACCCCTAGAAAACACATCAATTGTTTCTAGCCGTGTGCGGCGCCCACCTCCATAGTTTCTGCCTCCAGTCATATTCTCGTGGTGCTTAGGCGAATGCCTGCGCGGATCACACCACCATCACCGTCACCATGCCGTCGTGCTGACGGAACTCATCTACTCCTTCAACCCTCTGCTGGATCAAGAGCTCGAGGGACGTCATTGCGCTGAACGTGCGCGGAACTTGGAGGTGCCATACGTTTGGTACTCGATTGGTCAAAACGAGAAGACGTTCGACTACATCAACCGTGTTAAGAAAACGCTTCCGCTTTCGGTCTATGAGGGTACGTGGACACACTCTCCCCCTGTCGTTTCTATAAATATCCTAGATTGATCTTGCGTGAGCGTAGGAATTTTTTTGAAATTGCATGCTACGTTTCCCAACAGTGGCATCCTAGATGGATCACTGGATAGCGGTAAAAAACATCCTAAAGTAACTGAAAAGGACTAGGGATATGTTTCTCGTTTATGGAGGTGACAAAGAGCTTGTCGTAAGTGGTTACGTCGATGCAAGGTTTGACAATGATCCGGATGACTCTAAGTCACAATCCGAATACGTATTTTTATTGAATGATAGAGTTGTCAGTTGGTACAGTTCCAAGCAAAGCGTCGTGGCGGGATCTACATGTGAAGCGGAGTACATAGCTGCTTCAGAAGCAGCATATGAAGGAGTCTATACGAAGGAGTTCATATCTGATCTAGGTGTAATACCTAGTGCATCGGGTCCAATGAAAATCTTTTGTGACAATACTGGAGCAATAGCCTTGGCGAAGGAATCTAGATTTCACAAAGAGACCAAACACATCAAGAGACGCTTCAAATCTTTTGTGATGTTTATCTTTTTGCATCTTATTTTGCTTAGTATGGCGGTAGCATTATAAGATGATCCCTTAACTAAATTTTAAGGTATAAGTGTTCTCCCCGAGTATGAACCATTGCGAAAGTTCTTCGTGCTGAGACACCACGTGATGATCAGGTGTGATAAGCTCTATGATCAAATACAACGAGTGCAAGCCAGTTTTGCACATGAGGAATACTCAGGTTAAACTTGACGAGCCTAGCATGTACAGACATGGCCTCGGAACACTGGAGACCGAAAGGTCAAACGTGAATCATATAGTAGATATGGCCAATGTCGGTGTCAAAACCAGCGGATCTCGGGTAGGGGGGTCGCGAACTGTGCGTCTAGGCGGATGGTAACAGGAGGCAAGGGACACGATGTTTTACCCAGGTTTAGGCCCTCTTGATGGAGGTAAAACCCTACATCCTGCTTGATTAATATTGATGATGTGTGTTACAAGAGTAGATCTACCACGAGATCAAGGAGGCTAAACCCTAGAAGCTAGCCTATGGTCTGATTGTTGTTCGTCCTACGGACTAAAGCCATCCGGTTTATATAGACACCGGAGAGGGCTAGGGTTACACAGAGTCGGTTACAATGGTAGGAGATCTACATATCCGTATCTTCATAGTCTTGGAGTCCGGCTGATGATGATAGTTCGGCTATCCGAACACCCCCTAGTCCGGGACTCCCTCAGTAGCCCCTGAACTAGGCTTCAATGATGATGAGTCCGGCGCGCATATTGTCTTCGGCATTGCAAGGCGGGTTCCTCCTCCGAATAATTTATAGAAAATTGCGAACACCAGGATAGTGTCGGGCTCTGCAAAATAAATTCCACGTACCACCGTAGAGAGAATAATATTACACAAGTTCAATCTGCTGACGTATTTGGTGGCGTGACGTCACACCACTACCAAGCCTTTACTTGAATTGTTTTTATTGTACCACCTCAGCGCATTTAGCGAAGCGGTTTTCTTGGCACGTCTTGTCGAAGCAGAGATCGTGTTCCCCTTATTCCGGGATTCTCATAAATACGGATGTGGGTAACCCAACCGCGCCCGTTGCCACACCCCCTCCATCGAAGGCGGGTTCCAAACGGTCACGGGGTTGGCTCTTGGTATTCTTCCTCTTTATAACAAGACCAAGGCCCGTTCTTTTTCTTTAATCCTCAATTGAATCCACCCCTCGCCCCGAGTTCCAACACCCAGGGTTCCAGATTCGGGTACCTTCGACCTTCGACAATGTCCGACTCCAACCTACGAGGCCGGTGGAAGCCCTCCTCCGTCACGGAAGAGGACATGCTAAAGCTGAGAGACGCCAGGTACTTAACCTACAAGATTTCGCATAGGTTGCCTGCCCGAGGGCAAGTTATTCCAACTCCCGAGCCCGGCGAGAGCGTCGTGTTCGTGTCTCACCTCCGTCGGGGTTTAGGCTTCCCGATGGATCCCTTCGTGAGGGGGCTCATGTTTTACTACGGGCTCGAATTCCATGACTTGGCTCCGGAGTCCATCCTCCACATCTCATCATTCATTGTTGTCTGCGAAGCCTTCCTCTGCACTACCCCTCACTTCGGCTTGTGGCTCAAAACCTTCAACGTGGAGCCAAAGATGATCGAGGGGCGTCAGGCAGAGTGCGGCGGGGCGGTTATAAGCAAGAGGGCCGATGCTCCATGGCCCAAGGGCTCTTTACAGGAGGAGCTCGGCTTATGGCAACAGGAGTGGTTCTATATCACCGCTCCCAGGGGCAGCAGGCAGAGGCCGCCGCCCGTCTTCCGCTTGGGCCCTCCACAACGGCTGACGTCACGGGTCAACAAGGGGCTTGAATGGGGGCCGTCCCAAGACGTACCCCTGTTGTAGGACCGGATTCGAGGCCTCCAAGAAAGGGAGATCAATCTGGTCGTAGTGGCACAGGTTATGCTGATTCGGCACCTACTGCCCTGCAAACGTCGCCCCCTCCGCCTGTGGGAATTTAATCTGGAGGGGCCACGAGCTCTCTAACACTTCATGGGTTTGACACCCGCGGAGATGTACAAACTGTTCTTCGGATCGCAAGAGATGCGTCCGGACTTGACCAAGGATGCTGGCCTAAGCTGCAATCGCCCGGATACTCAAGTAAGTAGCCCTGTGTCCGGACACATCGTCCATTTATTTATCATGGGTTTGCCTTTTAACCAACTATCCCTTGGACAGGAGTGGATAACGCAAGCAAAACTGATAAGGTGTCCGGCCCCCCTCCCTGAGACCACACCGGATCCCGTGTTAATCAAAATGTTGAAGGTTGCACCTTCGGAGGAGGGCGAAGGGGGGCACAGGGAAACTACCACCTCTGCCAAGGAGGCTTTCAGTAAGAGGGGAATTGAGAGTCCCTCCTTCCAGGGGGAGAAGAGGACCGCTTCCGAAGACCCGGAGGCCAAGGCCTCAAAGCGGGGAAAGTAATCTGCATCGAAAGGTCCTGTGCCGGGAAGAGCCCCGGCCGCACTGTCTCCTCAGAGGAATCAGCCCTCTAGCGAGCCGTAAGTAAAAAGGGGGGATTTTGTAATAGGGGACACCCCTGCTTTATTTCTAAGGGTAATCGAAGTTTTCACCTTGTAGTTCGGATCTCAGCCCATCTCAGCAGAGCTCATCTTCGGGGGACCTTCGTCCAGAGATGATGGAGAGCGAAACGCCTCCATCTGCCGCCCCGTCGTGCGGGGCGGACGACCCTGAGGTGTCGTCACAGAGGGTCTCCCCGAGTCCGGCGGGGCCGGGGAGTTCGGCACGAATTGGAGTACGGCCGGTGGAGCTGCAGGATTTGCTCGAGAGGGCGTCTATCTCAGAAGATCACCGCACATTAATGAGTACGGTGATTGAAAGGATCTCATCTGCCGAGAGCGGGTTGTATGAGGCCGTCGGAAGTTTGCTGACGGGGTTTGAGGTATGCAATAAATGACATACCTTTTGACAGTTTTGCACATAGAGTGCGCACTGTATAGATAGTAGCCCCTGAGACTTGGTATGCTGTTGAAAGCGATAGCGTGCCAAGGATCATAATCTCAGTTATAGAATATCGCCTTTCCTATGCAGGTGGCGGAACGTTCGGTGGCCAGCCGGACTGATGGAGTTGCCGAACTGAAAAGGCAACTCGATGTTGCGGATGCGGACATCGCGCTGGTCAATAAACGACTTAATGAGTCGCAAGGTAGGTGGTTGCTCTGCGGTTGCCTAGTAAGGGAGCTGATGCCCTTTCCTTACAATTTGTATGCTTGATGCAGATGGTGCCGCTGCTATGGAAGACCTTCGAGCAGAGCTTGCTCGAGCCAAGGAGCAAGCCAGGAAAAGTGATGCGGCTGCCTCGAAGGCAACGGAAGAGCTAAAAGCCGAAAAGGCTGCTCACTGCCGAAGCAGGGAGGAGATGGCCGGAATGGCCGTGAAATTAAAAGATGTTACCGACCGCTATGAGGTTCTTCAAATAGAACGCCGAGCGGAGCAAGAGGACCTGAAGAAGGCCGCCGCCGAAGCCAAGGATGCCCGTGGTGCGATGCGGGCTATGAAGGAGGAACTGCGTCAGGCCGGAGACATTGTGGCTGGAAAGCCCTATCTACTGCGTAGGAAGTTTACGGATCCGAAGTATGCTCAGTTGGGCCAATTGTGTGGTGCGGAGGATCCTTATCTGGATTTGGCGGCGAGTGCGGCGGACGCAGTCGTGCACTTCCGAAGTCAGAAGGATCATGAAGTGGAAGAGCTTTTCTGGTCTCAATTCCATAGTTCGGAGCATCCACTCCCGTTGGATGATCGGCTAGCTAAGTGGGCTGAGCTGAATAGACTGTCCGGACTTGCCATGACGGATGTGGTCGCTCATCTGTGGCCGGAAAGGCCCAAGCCGAAGAGTTATTTTGGATTGTTGCAGCAATTCCTTGGGGCGGTGCCGCATATCAAGGCGATGAAGCGGTCGGTATGCATAGAAGGTGCACGGATGGCTCTCGCCCGTGTGAAGACATACTGGGTGGGATGGATGCCACCGTTGTTGCATCCCGGGGTTCGGACAAAAGCCGATTACCCGCCGAGCACTATTTTGAGGAAGTCCTGCAGGGCGCTCGTTTAATAGAGTCGCAGTGCTCGAAAGATTTTATGTTTAAATGACATGTATGATTTCGGACATCATGTTTATAACGCAATAGCTTTTTATACTTGTGCGTTCAAGTATTGAACTATCTCCTGTGCGGCCGTATATGTATTTATAACCTGAAAGATGGCAGTCTTTGGCTTCAGCCCCCACGCACATGGTGTGGGGGTGTTTGCAAAAAGAAAAGCGCTTTTTCACACTTAATCCAACGTCTTGGTCCTTTGAAGGAGGTGATAGCGTAGCAAACTAGGCAACCGGACTATAATGCTTTATCACTTTCACTTAGCCATAGGAGCTCGAATGTGGGGCTACTATATAGCCCCTAGAGGCACCGCGCTTCTCCGAACTCGGGGCGCGTATGTGCCTGACCGGGAAGCGGTCCTTCGTCAAAGCGGAGGAATTCTAAACATTCCAATAGTCGATCGAGTGGTTGACCAGTCTCTCGCTATATCATGACAGTCAGTTTTTGGCTTTCTCTACTGAGGTGCTCGCCCGGCTGAACCGGCGCACAATCGCAGTAGTTCTCCTGGTGCCGCGTTAGCCGATGGAGCGGAACATAAGGCAGCAAAACATAGGAGCCGGGCAAACCCAACATTTGACCAAAGACATGATTCGGAGCTGATGCATATAAGGCCTAACTCGAGACACCGAACACTCCCTGAGGTGTTCGGTCTTTATGGTACTGGGCGGAACAATGCCCTAAGCCCCTAGTGTCCAGGTACAGGCGGGAACTTCTGACGCGGCCGATGCCAAAACGCCAGCCTCCTCCTCGGTTATGGTAGGAAATCAGGGGATGTGTATCAACAAGAGACAGTAAGAAAGGTTTACGCAGGGTCTTAATCTGAAAAGAATCCTTGCAACGGGTCCCTGCTGCACGTCTGCGCATGTGTCTCCGTTGTGCTGTATCCTGGACAGGTGTAGCACGTGCTTCATCTGTGAAAGAGAAGGACTTAGTTTGGAAGAAATATCGTGCAAAAGTTGTATTTAAAATAGAGTATAATTTGGAAGATGAGTAAAGTTGAGCTTTATTGGCTCTCATCGTTTATACGCGCAGCCCCTTGTAAAGGGGTATGCGGCTGGGAAGCCCCTTGTTTATCTACGCCGGACTCGCCTAACCATGTCCGAGGCCTGAATGACCTGTTTTTAGGGGCTTTGACCTGCAAGGTCGGATTAGTGTGTGGCTGTCAAGGCCGTCTCACATTCTCCGTGGTCGAGGAACACTCGGAGTTACTCTATAATGAGATTATGCTGCGTGGACCGGGCATTTTAAGCGTAAGAGACGCGTAATGTGGTATTGCGTTAAAGCGGGTGAAAGCCTCGCGTCCCAGTAGTGCTTGAGGGCCACTGCAAAATCGGGCGATATGGAGAGTGAGCTTTTCGCGACGGAGGTTGTCGGATGAACTGAACACAACCTTTAGTGGTACAGAGCCTGTACAATTGGCTTAAAGGCCTGGCGTCACTCCTTTGAAGGAAGTGCTGCTACGGCGAATTTTGGTAGGGTCTATCCCCATTCTGCGGACGGTGTCCTGGTATGGCAGGAGCCGCACTATGTTTTCGTGTGATCACATGAAGTGAGTTCACTGTTTTGACTTCTAGTGGGAAAGTCTTCTGTTTTCCGGATTGCTGCTTGTGGGGTTCGTCGTCGTCTTCGCTCGGTGTGTCGAGCCCCTTGCGTTCGGCGTTAAGTCGGCTGGACTGCTTGAAGACCCAACAATCTCTGTGGGTATGGTTTGCTGGCTTCCCGGAGGTACCATGTATTTGACATAGCCTATCCAGAATTTTGTTTAGGTTGGATAGCTCGTCACTGTTGTCCTTGAGGGGCAGTGTTTTGTAATTCGGCCGCGAGCTTTTCAATCCGGCGTTGACTGCCGTGCTACTTGGGCCATTTTCCTTATTCCGGCGCTGATCTTTTCTGTGTCGTGATTTCCCATTTCCATCCCTGACTTCGGATGTACTCGGGTCGCTGGTGCTGCATCTAGCCAGCCAGTTGTCTTCCCCCGTGCAAAATCGGGTCATGAGGCTTGTTAGTGCGGCCATTGTTCTTGTTTTTTCATGGCCGAGGTGTCTGGTGAGCCATTCGTCTCGGACGTTGTGTTTAAAGGCTGCTAAGGCTTCGACGTCCGGACAGTCGACTATTTGGTTCTTTTTGGTGAGGAACCTGTTCCAGAATTTGCATGCTGACTCTCCGGGCTGTTGAGTTATGTGACTTAGATCGTCTGCATCCGGAGGGCGGACATAAGTCCCCTAAAAATTTGCTCGGAATGCATCCTCGAGCTCTTCCCAACTTCCAATGGTATGTTCTGGGAGGCTTTTGAGCCAATGCCGAGCTGGCCCTTTGAGCTTGAGGGGTAGGTATTTTATGGCGGGGAGATCGTCTCCTCTGGCCATATGTATGTGTAGGATATAATCTTCAATCCAGACTCCGGGGTCTGTTGTTCCGTCATATGCCTCTATGTTTACGGGTTTGAATCCCGCTGGAAATTCATGATCCAGTACCTCGTCGGTGAAACATAGTGGGTGTGCGGCACCCCTGTATTTGGGTGTGCCATTGTCTTCAAATGCTCGGTGGGTTATGTTGCTTCCTGGAGTCTTCTTTTTTGGCCCGTAGATAGACCTGACCGGGTCATCCTTTTTCCGAGGATCTTTATGCTGATCGTGTGCCGGCTTGTGTGCGGCGCCCCTTGCTGCTCTTAGCCTATCATCTTGTCGTCTATCCGGCCAGGTGGCTTCTTTCTTTTTTGACTGCGGGGGCTCTAAGGCCTCCTCATCAAATTCGGGCAACAGCTTGCGCTTCGGGTAGCTCTTTGCCTGGTGATTAGCGCCATATTTATCTGCGGTATTGAGTACTTTGCTCCATCTCATTCTGAGTGCGTCCTCCGCTGTTTTGAGCTTCCGCTTTTGCTTCTTCAAACTTCTTGCAGTGGCGACGAGCCTTTTATGAAGGTTCTTATGCTCTGGTGATGTGTTCGGCGTGAGATCGTCTAGGCTCTTGTTTTCGCCGGGGATGGGTTGCTTGTCCAGTTCATCATGTTCGGATGGTTGCTTGGTGGCATGTTCGCCGTCCACTGCTTCGTCCTGCTCTAGGGCCGGGTCCGTATGGGTGCCATTTTTGTCGAGGCCGGACTTCGGGCAGCGCTTGCGTCGCTGTTTTGGTTGTTTGTTGGGGGAGTTGTCCTTCGCCACGTCCTGTTTTTCCTTGTTGTCGCTTCGTTTTGGTGTATCCACCATGTATACGTCGTGAGTTGGGGTGGCTCTCCGGTGCCCGATAGGCGCTGGTTCTTGGTCGTCTCCGACATCGTTGTCCATACCGTCGATGTCTTCGGAGTCGAGGTCTAGCATGTCGGTTAGATCGTCGACAGTGGCTACTAAGTGGGTGGTGGGTGGGTCATGAATTTCTTCGTCGTCCATATCCCAACCGTCCTGACCACAGTCCGACCAGGGCTCTCCTGATAACGAGAGATACTTTAGCGAACTCAAGATGTCGCCAAAAGGTGAGTGTTGAAAGATGTCCGCAGCGGTGAACTCCACGATCGGCGCGCGACCGGATTCGATTGGAAGGGGGCGCGGGAGGCTCGGAGTCCGGCGAGGAATCCGGCACCTCGGAGTCACGAGCTTCATGAGGGACAAGGTCAGTGTTCGACTCTATCGCCGTAGAGGTTGCAGCCCCCGAGGCGGTGTCTAGCCATTCGTCCTCGATCTGCGCAGCCGGCTCCAAATTGAAGATCGAAGCAGACTCGAGTGCGGCCTCCAGGGTACTGTCCGGCTGCAGAGCTAAATCATGCCCGTCGTGATAGTGCGGCGCGCTGTGCTGTGGCTCGAATCCGTCGAAGATCAAGTACCCGCGGATGTCAGCCGTGAAGTTCAAACTTCCAAATCTGACCTGACGGCCAGGGGCGTAGCTTTCGATCTGCGCCAGACGGCCAAGCGAATTGGCCCGCAGTGCAAAGCCGCCGAATACGAAGATCTGTCCGGGGAGGAAGGTCTCACCCTGGACTGCGTTGTTGTTGATGATCGAAGAAGCCATCGAGCCTATCAGTGACGACACAGAGGAACTCTCAATGAAAGCACCAATGTCGGTGTCAAAACCGGCGGATCTCGGGTAGGGGGTCCCGAACTGTGCGTCTAGGCGGATGTAACAGGAGGCAAGGGACACGATGTTTTACCCAGGTTCGGGACCTCTTGATGGAGGTAAAACCCTACGTCCTACTTGATTAATATTGATGATGTGTGTTACAAGAGTAGATCTACCACGAGATCAAGGAGGCTAAACCCTAGAAGCTAGCCTATGGTCTGATTGTTGTTCGTCCTACGGACTAAAGCCATCCGGTTTATATAGACACCGGAGAGGGATAGGGTTACACAGAGTCGGTTACAATGGTAGGAGATCTACATATCCGTATCGCCAAGCTTGCCTTCCACGCCAAGGAAAGTCCCATCCGGACACGGGACGAAGTCTTCAATCTTGTATCTTCATAGTCTTGGAGTCCGGCCGATGATGATAGTTCGGCTATCCGGACACCCCCTAGTCCGGGACTCCCTCAGTCAACATAGAGATGTTCACCATTGATGACTACTCCATCTCACGTGATGATCGGACATGGTTTAGTTGATTTGGATCACGTATCATTTAGATGACTTGAGGGATGTCTATCTAAGTGGGAGTTCTTCAGTAATATGATCAATTGAACTTAATTTATCATGAACTTAGTCCTGATAGTTTTTGCATATCTATGTTGTAGATCAATGGCCCGTGCTACCATTCCCTTGAATTTTAATGCATTCCTAGAGAAAGCTAAGTTGAAAGATGATGGTAACCACTACATGGACCGGGTCCGTAACTTGAGGATTATCCTCATTGCTGCACAAAAAAATTATGTCCTTGATGCACCAATGGGTGAAAGGCCTATTGCAGGAGCAGAAGCTGACGTTATGAACATCTGGCAAGCTCGATCTGTTGGCTACTCGTTAGTTCAGTGTGCCATGCTTTACGACTTAGAATCGGGACTTCAAAGACGTTTTGAACATCATGAACCATATGAGATGTTCTAGGAGTTGAAGTTAATATTTCAAGCAAATGCCCTAGTTAAGAGATATGAAGTCTACATCAAGTTCTATAGCTGCAAGATGGAGGAGAACAGTTCTGTTAGTGAGCACATACTCAGAATGTCTGGGTACAATAATCACTTGACTCAGCTGGGAGTTAGTCTTCCAGATGATTGTGTCATTGACAGAGTTCTTCAATCACTGCCACCAAGCTACAAAGGCTTCAAGATGAACTACAATATACAAGGGTTGGAAAAGACTATTCCCAAGCTCTTCGCAATGCTAAAGGTTGCGGAGGTAGAAATCAAGAAGGAGCATCAAGTGTTGATGGTTAACAAGACCACTAGTTTCAAGAAGAAGGGCAAGGGAAAGAGGGGGAACTTCAAAAAGAATGGCAAGCAAGTTGTCACTCTCGGGAAGAAACCCAAAGTTGGGCCCAAGCTTGAAACTGAGTGCTTCTACTGCAAAGGGACTGGTCACTGGAAGCAGAACTGCTCCAAGTATTTGGCGGATAAGAAGGATGGCAAAGTGAACAAAGGTATATTTGATATACATGTTATTGATGTATACCTTACTAATTCTCGCAGTAGTGCCTGGGTATTTGATACCAGTACGGTTGCTCATATTTGTAACTCGAAACAGGGACTACGGATTAAAGGAATAATAGCTAAGGACGAGGTGACGATGTGCGTCGGGAATGGTTCCAAGGTCGATGTGATCGCCGTCGGCACGCTACCTCTACATCTACCTTCAGGATTAGTTTTAGACCTGAATAATTGTTATTTGGTGCCAGCATTGAGCATGAACATTATATCTGGATCTTGTTTAGTGCGAGGTGGTTATTCATTCAAATCATAGAATAATGGCTGTTCTATTTATATGAGTAATATCTTTTATGGTCATGCACCCTTGAAGAGTGGTCTATTTCTGTTGAATCTCGATCGTGGTGATACACATATTCATAATATTGATGCCAAAAGATGCAAAGTTGATAATGATAGTGCAACTTATTTGTGGCACTGCCATTTGGGTCATATCAGTGCAAAGCGCATGAAGAAACTCCATGCAGATGGACTTTTGGAATCACTTGATTATGAATCATTTGATACTTGCGAACCGTGCTTATGGGCAAGATGACTAAAACTCCTTTCTCTGGAACATTGGAACAAGCTAATGACTTATTGGAAATAATACATACCGATGTATGCAGTCAGATGAGCGTTGAGGCTCGTGGCGGGTATCATTATTTTCTGACCTTCACAGATGATTTGAGCAGATATGGGTATATCTACTTAATGAAACACAAGTCTGAAACATTTGAAAAGTTCAAAGAATTTCAGAGTGAAGTGGAGAATCATTGTAACAAGAAAATTAAGTTTCTATGATCTCATCATGGAGGTGAATATTTGAATTACGAGTTTGGCCTTCATTTAAAACAATGTGGAATGGTTTCACAACTCACGCCACCCGGAACACAACAACGTAATGGTGTGTCCGAACGCCATAACCACACTTTATTAGATATGGTGCGATCTATGATGTTTCTTACCGATTTACCATTATCATTTTTGGGTTATGCATTAGATACAGCTGCATTCACATTAAACATGGCACCGTTAAAGTCAGCTGAGACGACACCGTATGAACCGTGGTTCGGCAACAAACCTAAGCTGTCGTTTCTTAAAGTTTGGGGATGCAATGCTTATGTTGGTAAATCACCGAGCGAGTCGCCGCAAGGTCACGCTCCTCATCTAACAGGTCAAGTGCATCCTGACGTGCCTTTTCATTATCAGCTTCAACATAAGCCGCCACGCGGGGCGAGTCGTGACGGATGTCACTAGGGAGAACTGCCTCTGCTCCGTAAACCATGAAGAAAGGCATGTAACCCATAGATCTGTTGGGGGTAGTATTGATTCTCCATAGCACTGAAGGTAACTCCTACACCCAACAACCCGGCATTCTCTGCAAAGGAACCATAAGCCGTGGCTTGATGCCTCTCAAAATTTCTTGATTGGCTCTTTCGGCTTGACCATTGGATTGATGGTGAGCTTCTAATTACACATCAAGTCAAATATGCTCACTTTGACAAAACTCTTTCATGGCACCCTTGGACAAATTAGTGTCACTATCACTTATAATGTTGTGGGGAAAACCAAAGCGAAAAATCACCTTTTTGATGAATTGAACCGCCATTGCCGCGTCAAACTTACTCACCGGCTCTGCTTCGACCCAGTTTGTGAATTTGTCAACCGCCACCAAAAGGTGGGTCTTTTTATCCTTGGACCTTTTAAAAGGCCCAACCATGTCAAGCCCCCAAACTTCAAACGGCCAAGTAATTGGAATCATCCTCAATTCTTGAGCCGTCACGTGAGCTCGCTGTGAAAATTTCTGACAACCATCACATTTACTAACCAAATCCTCTACATCAGCATGAGCCGTGAGCCAATAAAATCCATGACGAAAAGTTTTAGCCACGAGAGATTTAGAGCCAACATGATGACCACAATCTCCTTCATGAATCTCGCAAAGAATCTCACAACCCTCTTCAGGAGAAACACAACACTGAAACGCCCCAGTGATAATTCTCTGTTAGCAATTGTCATTGACTTAGACCGCTGGGTTATCTGCCTGGCCAAAGTTTCATCCTCAGGTAACTCGCCCCGGGTCATATAAGCCAAATATGGAACTGTCCAATCAGGGATAGCGTGAAGAGCCGCCACCAATTGTGCATCCGGGTCAGGAATAGCCAGATCTTCTTCTGTAGGCAATTTGACAGAAGGGTTATGCAGAATATCCAAGAAGGTGTTAGGTGGGACCGGCTTACATTGGGACCCTAATAGGCTTAAGGCATCAGCCGCCTCCTTTTTCCTGCGATCAATGTGTTCCACTTGATAACCCTTGAAGTGCCCAGCAATAGCATCAACCTCGTGATGATAAGCCTCCATGAGTGGATCCTTAGAATCCCATTTGCCTGAAACTTGCTGAGCCACCAAGTCTGAGTCACTGAAACATCTCACCCGACTTAAGTTCATATCGTTAGCCATCCGAAGACCATGGAGCAAGGCTTCATACTCAGCTGCATTGTTAGTACAGGGAAACATCAACCTTAAAACATAACAAAATTTGTCACCTCGAGGGGAAGCTAAGACAACTCCAGCCCCCGAGCCCTCCAATTGCCTGGATCCATAAAGTGAATAGTCCAATATGTGTTATCTGGATTCTCTTCAGGCATCTACAGCTCTGTCCAGTCATTGATGAAATCTACAAGTTCTTGAGATTTGATGGTTGTGCGAGGCATATACTTTAAACCATGAGGTCCAAGCTCAATGGCCCACTTGGCTACTCGACATGTAGCTTCTCTATTTTGGATAATATCCCCTAAGGGAGCAGAACTGACCACAGTGATGGGATGACCCAAAACTATTGCTTAAGCTTCCGACTGGCCATGAACACCCCATCTACAAGCTTCTGCCAGTGCGGATATCTCTGCTTGGACTCAATAAGAACTTCACTGATATAGTAAACCGGCTGTTGAACCGGATATTCCTTGCATGCTTCCTTCCGTTCCACCACAACATCGACACTGACAACCTGGGCGTTAGCAACCACATATAATAACAATGGCTCCTTATCAATAGGAGCAGCAAGGACTGGCGGCTCAGCTAGCTGTTTCTTTAAAGCTTCAAACGCGTCATTAGCAGCATCACTCTAGACAAAGTTATTGATACGTCTCCAACGTATCTACAATTTTTGATTGCTCCATGCTACTTTATCTACTGTTTTAGGCAATATTGGGCTTTATTATCCACTTTTATATTATTTTTGGGACTAACCTATTAACCGGAGGCCCAGCCCAGATTTGCTGTTTTATGCCTATTTCAGTGTTTCGAGGAAAAGGAATATCAAACGGAGTCAAAACGGAACGAAATCAACTTGAGAAGTTATTTTTGGAAGGAAAGCCACCCGATGGACTTGGAGTGCACGTCAGGGAAGAAGGGAGGTGCCCATGAGGGTGGGGGGCGCCCACCCCCCTAGGGAGCGCCCCCCTGCCTCGTGGCCCCCTCTTCGGTCCACCGACGTACTTCTTTCACCCATATATACCTACGTACCCTAAAACTTCCAGAACTGAAGATAGATCAGGAGTTCCGCCGCCGCAAGCCTCTGTAGCCACCAAAAACCTCTCAGGAGCCCTTCCCGGCACCCTGCCGGAGGAGGATCCCATTACCGGTGGCCATCTTCATCATCCCGGCGCTATCCATGACGAGGAGGGAGTAGTTCACCCTCGGGGCTGAGGGTATGTACCAGTAGCTATATGTTTGATCTCTCTCTCTTGTGTTCTCTCTCGTGTTCCCTCTATGGCACGATCTTGATGTATCCCGAGCTTTGCTATTGTAGTTGGATCTTATGATGTTTCTCCCCCTCTACTCTCTTGTGATGAATTGAGTTTCCCCTTTGAAGTTATCTTATCGGATTGAGTCTTTTATGAGAACACTTGATGTATGTCTTGGTGATCAACTTGCGGGTTTCGTGACATTGGGAACCTATGCATAGGGGTTGGCACACGTTCTTGACTCTCCGATAGAGACTTTGGGGCACTCTTTGAAGTACTTTTATGTTGGTTGGATGAATCTGAGATTGTGTGATGCATATCGTATAATCATGCCCACGGATACTTGAGGTGACAATGGAGTATCTAGGTGACATTAGGATTTTGGTTGATTTGCGTCTTAAGGTGTTATTCTAGTACAAACTCTTTTATAGATCGATCCGAAAGAATAACTTTGAGGTGGTTTCGTACCCTACCATAATCTCTACGTTTGTTCTCCGCTATTAGTGGATTTGGAGTGACTCTTTGTTGCATGTTGAGGGCTTGTTATATGATCTATCTATGTTATTATTGTTGAGAGAACTTGCACTAGTGAAAGTATGAACCCTATGCCTTGTTTCCTATCATTGCAATACCGTTTACGCTCACTTTTACCACTTGTTACCTTGCTGTTTTTACAATTTCAGATTACAAATACCTTTATCTACCATCCATATTGCACTTGTATCATCATCTCTTCGCCGAACTAGTGCACCTATACAATTTACCATTGTATTGGGTGTGTTGGGGACACAAGAGACTCTTTGTTATTTGGTTGCAGGGTTGTTTGAGAGAGACCATCTTCATCCAACGCCTCCTACGGATTGATAAACCTTAGGTTATCCACTTGAGGGAAATTTTCTACTATCCTACAAACATGTGCACTTGCAGGCCCAACAACGTCTACAAGAAGAAGGTTGTGTAGTAGACATCAAGCTATTTTCTGGCGCCGTTGCCGGGGAGGTTAGCGCTTGAAGGTATATCTTTAGATATTGCAATCGAATCTTTATGTTTCTTGTTTTATCACTAGTTTAGTTTATAAAAGAAAACTACAAAAAATGGAGTTAAGTTTGTCTCATACGCTTCGTCTTTTTAATATCTTTCGTGAGTATGATGGAAAGGAAAATTGTGCTCAAGTGCTAGAAGAAGAATTACATAGAATTCTTGGCATGAAATATGTGAATGATGAGCATGATTGCAATGTTGTTAGTATGAATTCCTTGAATATCCATGATACTAATGATATGCAAAGCCACAAGCTTGGGGAAGCTATGTTTGATGAAGATGATATTTTTTGTCCCCCAAGCTTTAATGAGCAAAATTACTATGATGAAAGCATGCCTCCTATCTATGATGATTATCGTGATGACACGTATGCTTTAAAGAATAATGATAACCATGAAACTTTTCATCTTGATCTTAATTTTCAATCATATGATAGTTATTTTGTTGAGTTTGCTCCCACTATTATTCATGAGAAGAATTTTGCTTATATGGAGAGTAATAAATTTTCTATGCTTGTAGATCATGAAAAGAATGCTTTAGGTGCTGGTTATATTATTGAATTCACTCATGATGCTACTGAAAACTATTATGAGAGAGGAATATATGCTTGTAGGAGTTGCAATAATGTCAAGTTTCCTCTCTATGTGTTGAAAATCTTGAAGTTATGCTTGTTTTACCTTCCTATGCTTGTTGATTATTCTTCCCCTAAGTTGTTTGCTCACAAAATCCCTATGCATAGGAAGTGGGTTATACTTAAATGTGCTAGTCATATTCTTCATGATGCTCCCGTTATGTTTCAATTCGTATCTTTTATGTGAGCATCATTGTCATCATCATGCCTAGCTAGAAAGGCATTAAAGTAAAGCGCTTGTTGGGAGACAACCCAATATTTATCCTTACTGTTTTTGTGTGTCCACATGATTATGCTACTATAGTAATCATGTTTTATAGCTTTTGTTTCAATAAAGTGCCAAGTAGAACCTTTGGGAAGACTTGGGTGAGGTTTATATGATCTTGCTGTAGAAAACAGAAACTTTTGTGCTTACCAGAATGGCTACCATTTTTTACTGGTGAGTGATTTTAGGTTGATTCTTTTTTCAGATGATTAATAGACAAATTCCTCAGGTCCCTCAATTTATTTCATAATTTTTGGGGTTCGAGAAGTACACGTTTGATACAGATTACTACAGAATGTTCTGTTTTTGACAGATTATGTTTTCATTGTGTTGTTTGCTTATTTTGATGCATCTATTGCTAGTATTAAGTGGTATGAACCATAGAGATGTTAGAATACAGTAGATATTACACCAATATGAATTTAGAATGAGTTCATTACAGTACCTAAGTGGTGGTTTTATTTTCTTATACTAACGGAGCTTACGAGTTTTGTTTTAAGTTTTGTGTTGTGAAGTTTTCAAGTTTTGGGTAAAGATTCGGTGAACTATGGCATAAGGAGTGGCAAGAGCCTAAGCTTGGGGATGCCCAAGGCACCCCAAGATAATATTCAAGGACAACCAAGAGCCTAAGCTTGGGGATGCCCCGGATGGCATCCCCTCTTTCGTCTTCGTTCATCGGTAACTTTACTTGGAGCTATATTTTTATTCGCCACATGATATGTGTTTTGCTTGGAGCGTCATTCTATTTTGCTAGTTTTTGCTTGCTGTTAGTTAGAATAATGTTTCGCATCTTTAGTTTCAATAAAAAAGTCAAGGATAGCCTTTGCCATGGTTATTTTGCTACTATACATGTTGCTGTTTGAAAACAGAAAGTTCACCGCTGTTGCAAAAATTCCTCAGAAAAGTCAGAGAATGTTATAATGTTGAATCTTTTTGCATATTGAGCTATGATAAATTTATTACAGTGTGAATTTTATTTCATAATTTTTGGAGTCGGGGAAGTATTTATACTCTTCATTCTTTACAGACTGTACTGTTTTGGCAGATTTCTGTTATAGTTGCCTTGATTGCATATGCTTGCTTGTTTAATGATTCTATTTGAGGATAGGAGTATTAAATATGCAGAGACATTTAGTATTCAGTGTTGAATAATAATGTTACTGATTTGTTACAGTAGAAGATGATATGGTTTTGCATTAGTTTGTACTAACCTATCTCATGAGTTCTTGTTGAGTTTGCTGTGAATGAAGCTTTTGATAAAAAGAGAAACCGTGATATGGATGGAATTAAGGAGACACAAAATCTCAAGCTTGGGATGCCCAAGGCACCCCAAGATAATATTTCAAGAAGTCTCAAGCATCTAAGCTTGGGGATGCCCCGGTAGGCATCCCACCTTTCTTCTTCAACAACTATCGGTTAGTATCGGTTGAGCCTAAGTTTTTGCTTCTTCACATGAGTTGTGCAATCCTTGCAATGTCATTTTATTTTGCTTTTCTTGCTGCTTGAATATAATACCAAGATCTGAAATTCTTAAATGAGAGAGAGTCTTCGCATAGTTGCATAATTATTCGACTACTCATTGATCTTCACTTATATCTTTCAGAGTAGTTTGTCATTTGCTCTAGTACTTCACTTATATCTTTTAGAGAACAATGGTGGTTTTATTTTGAAGAAACAGATGAACTCTCATGCTTCACTTATATTATTTTTAGAGTCTTTAATAGCATGATAATTTACTTAACATTAATATACTTGGTATTCAAGATATGTGAAACTTTCTTTTGAGTGTGTTGAATGCTAATATAAGTTTGATGCTTGATAATTGTTTTGAGATATGGAGGTGATAATATCAAAGTGATGCTAGTTGGGTGATTATGAATTTAAAGAATACTTGTGTTGAAGTTTGTGATTCCCGTAGCATGCACATATGGTGAACCGCTTTGTGATGAAGTTGGAGCATAATTTTATTTATTTATTGTCTTCCTTATGAGTGGCAGTCGGGGACGAGCGATGGTCTTTTCCTACCAATCTATCCCCCTAGGAGCATGTGCGTAGTGCTTTGGTTTTTGATGACTTCTAAATTTTGCCAACAAGTGCATGAGTTCTTTTGATTAATGTTGAGTCCATGGATTATACGCACCCTTTCACCCTTCCATTATTGCTAGCCTCTCTTGTGCCGCGCAACTTTCGCCAGAACCACACACCCACCATATACCTTCCTCAAAACAGCCACCATACCTACCTATTATGGCATCACCATAGCCATTCCGAGATATATTGCCATGCAACTTTCCACCGTTTCGTTCATATGACACACATTACTTTTGTCATATTGCTTTTTGCATGAACATGTAGTTGACATTGTATTTGTGGCAAGGCCACCTTCATAATTTTCATACATGTCGCTCTTGATTCATTGCATATCCCGGTACACCGCCGGAGGCATTCGTATAGAGTCATATTTTGTTCTAAGTATCGAGTTGTAATTGTTGAGTTGTAAGAAAAATAAAAGTGTGATGATCATCATTATTAGAGCATTGTGCCAGTGAGGAAAGGATGATGGAGACCATGATTTCCCCCACAAGTCGGGATGAGACTCCGGACGAAAAAATAAAAAAAAGGAGAAAAAAAGAGGCCATAAAAAAAGAGAAAAGCCCAATTTTTTAAAAAAAAACAAAAAAATGTGAGAGAAAAAGAGAGAAGGGACAATGCTACTATCCTTTTACCACACTTGTGCTTCAAAGTAGCACCGTGATCTTCATGATAGAGAGTCTCATATCTTGTCACTTTCATATACTAGTGGGAATTTTTCATTATAGAACTTGGCTTGTATATTCCAATGATGGGCTTCCTCAAATGCCCTAGGTCTTCATGAGCAAGCGAGTTGGATGCACACCCACTTAGTTCCTTTTGTTGAGCTTTCATATACTTATAGCTCTAGTGCATCCGTTGCATGTCAATCCCTACTCACTCACATTGATATCTATTAATGGTCATCTCCATAGCCCGTTGATACGCCTAGTTGATGTGAGACTATCTTCTCCTTTTTTGTCTTCTCCACAACCACCATTCTATTCCACATATAGTGCTATGTCCATGGCTCACGCTCATGTATTGCGTGAAAGTTGAAAGAGTTTGAGATTATTAAAGTATGAAACAATTGCTTGGCTTGTCATCGGGGTTGTGCATGATTAAATACTTTGTGTGATGAATATAGAGCAATAGCCAGACTATATGATTTTGTAGGGATAACTTTCTTTGGCCATGTTATTTTGAGAAGACATAATTACTTAGTTAGTATGCTTGAAGTATTATTATTTTTATGTCAATATGAACTTTTGTCTTGAATCTTTCGGATCTGAATATTCATACCACAATTAAGAAGATTTACATTGAAATTATGCCAAAGTAGCACTCCGCATCAAAAATTCTTTTTTATCATTTACCTACTCGAGGACGACCAGGAATTAAGCTTGGGGATGCTTGATACGTCTCCAACGTATCTATAATTTTTTATTGCTCCATGCTACTTTATCTAGTGTTTTAAGCAATATTGGGCTTTATTATCCACTTCTATATTATATTTGGGACTAACCTATTAACCGGAGGCCCAGCCCAGATTTGTTGTTTTATGCCTATTTTAGTGTTTCAAGGAAAAGGAATATCAGACGGAGTCAAAACGGAACGAAATCAACTGGAGAAGTTATTTTTGGAAAGAAAGCCACCCGATGGACTTGGAGTGCACGTCAGGGAAGAAGGGAGGTGCCCACGAGGGTGGGGGCGCGCCCACCCCCCTGGGGCGCCCCCTGCCTCATGGCCCCCCCTTTGGTCCACCGACGTACTTCTTTCACCCATATATACCTACATACCCTAAAACTTCCAGAACAGAAGATAGATCGGGAGTTCCGCCGCCGCAAGCCTCTGTGGCCACCAAAAACCTCTCGGGAGCCCTTCCCGGCATCCTGTCGGAGGGGGATCCCATCACCGGTGGCCATCTTCATTATCCCGACGCTATCCATGATGAGGAGGGAGTAGTTCACCCTCGGGGCTGAGGGTATATACCAGTAGCTATGTGTTTGATCTCTCTCTCTCTCTCATGTTCTCTCTCGTGTTCCCTCTATGGCACGATCTTGATGTATCCCGAGCTTTGCTATTGTAGTTGGATCTTATGATGTTTCTCCCCCTCTACTCTCTTGTGATGAATTGAGTTTCCCCTTTGAAGTTATCTTATCGGATTGAGTCTTTTATGAGAACACTTGATGTATGTCTTGGTGATCAACTTGCGGGTTTCGTGACATTGGGAACCTATGCATAGGGGTTGGCACACGTTCTCGACTCTCCGGTAGAGACTTTGGGGCACTCTTTGAAGTACTTTTATGTTGGTTGGATGAATCTGAGATTGTGTGATGCATATCGTATAATCATGCCCACGGATACTTGAGGTGACAATGGAGTATCTAGGTGACATTAGGGTTTTGGTTGATTTGCGTCTTAAGGTGTTATTCTAGTAGGAACTCTTTTATAGATCGATCCGAAAGAATAACTTTGAGGTGGTTTCATACCCTACCATAATCTCTACGTTTGTTCTCCGCTATTAGTGGCTTTGGAGTGACTCTTTGTTGCATGTTGAGGGCTTATTATATGATCTATCTATGTTATTATTGTTGAGAGAACTTGCACTAGTGAAAGTATGAACCCTAGGCCTTGTTTCCTATCATTGCAATACCGTTTACGCTCACTTTTACCACTTGTTACCTTGCTGGTTTTACAATTTCAGATTACAAATACCTTTATCTACCATCCATATTGCACCTGTATCACCATCTCTTCGCCGAACTAGTGCACCTATAAAATTTACCATTGTATTGGGTGTGTTGGGGACACAAGAGACTCTTTGTTATTTGGTTGCAGGGTTGTTTGAGAGAGACCATCTTCATCCAACGCCTCCTACGGATTGATAAACCTTTGGTCATCCACTTGAGGGAAATTGGTTACTGTCCTACAAACATGTGCACTTGCAGGCCCAACAACGTCTACAAGAATATGGTTGTGTAGTAGACATCAAGCTCTTTTCTGGCGCCGTTGCTGGGGAGGTTAGCGCTTGAAGGTATATCTTTAGATCTTGCAATCGAATCTTTTTGTTTCTTGTTTTATCACTAGTTTAGTTTATAAAAGAAAACTACAAAAAAATGGAGTTAAGTTTGTCTCATACGCTTCGTCTTTTTAATATCTTTCGTGAGTATGATGGAAAGGAAAATTGTGCTCAAGTGCTAGAAGAAGAATTACATAGAATTCTTGGCATGAAATATGTGAATGATGAGCATGATTGCAATGTTGTTAGTATGAATTCCTTGAATATCCATGATACTAATGATATGCAAAGCCACAAGCTTGGGGAAGCTATGTTTGATGAAGATGGTATTTTTTGTCCCCCAAGCTTTGATGAGCAAAATTACTATGATGAAAGCATGCCTCCTATCTATGATGATTATTGTGATGACACGTATCCTTTAAAGAATAATGATAACCATGAAACTTGTCATCTTGATATTAATTTTCAATCATATGATAGTTATTTTGTTGAGTTTGCTCCCACTATTATTCATGAGAAGAATTTTGCTTATATGGAGAGTAATAAATTTTCTATGCTTGTAGATCATGAAAAGAATGCTTTAGGTGCTGGTTATATTATTGAATTCATTCATGATGCTACTGAAAACTATTATGAGAGAGGAACATATGCTTGTAGGAATTGCAATAATGTCAAGTTTCCTCTCTATGTGTTGAAAATCTTGAAGTTATGCTTGTTTTACCTTCCTATGCTTGTTGATTATTCTTTCCCTAAGTTGTTTGCTCACAAAATCCCTATACATAGGAAGTGGGTTATACTTAAATGTGCTAGTCATATTCTTCATGATGCTCCCGTTATGTTTCAATTCGTATCTTTTATGTGAGCATCATTGTCATCATCATGCCTAGCTAGAAAGGCATTAAAGAAAAGTGCTTGTTGGGAGACAACCCAATATTTAACCTTACTGTTTTTGTGTGTCCACATTATTATGCTACTGTAGTAATCATGTTTTATAGATTTTGTTTCAATAAAGTGCCAAGTAGAACCTTTGGGAAGACTAGGGTGAGGTTTATATGATCTTGCTGTAGAAAACAGAAACTTTTGTGCTCACTAGAATGGCTGCCATTTTTTACTGGAGAGTGATTTTAGGTTGATTCTTCTTGCAGATGATTAATAGACAAAGTCCTCAGGTCCATCAATTTATTTCATAATTGTTGGGGTTCGAGAAGTATACATTTGATACAGATTACTACAGAATGTTCTGTTTTTGACAGATTATGTTTTCATTGTGTTGTTTGCTTATTTTGATGCATCTATGGCTAGTATTAAGTAGTATGAACCATAGAGATGTTAGAATACAGTAGATATTACACCAATATGAATTTAGAATGAGTTTATTATAGTACCTAAGTGGTGGTTTTATTTTCTTATACTAACGGAGCTTACGAGTTCTGTTTTAAGTTTTGTGTTGTGAAGTTTTCAAGTTTTGGGTAAAGAATCGATGAACTATGGAATAAGGAGTGGCAAGAGCCTAAGCTTGGGGATGCCCAAGGCACCCCAAGATAATGTTCAAGGACAACCAAGAGCCTAAGCTTGGGGATGCCCCGGATGGCATCCCCTCTTTCGTCTTCGTTCATCGGTAACTTTACTTGGAGCTATATTTTTATTCGCCACATGATATGTGTTTTGCTTGGAGCGTCATTTTATTTTGCTAGTTTTTGCTTGCTGTTAGTTAGAATAATGTTTTTCATCTTTAGTTTCAATAAAAAAGACAAGGATAGCCTTTGCCATGGTTATTTTGCTACTATACATGTTGCTGTTTGAAAACAGAAAGTTTACCGCTGTTGCAAAAATTCCTCAGAAAAGTCAGAGAATGTTATAATGTTGAATCTTTTTGCATATTGAGCTATGATAAATTTAGTACAGTGGGAATTTTAGCTCATAATTTTTGGAGTCGGGGAAGTATTTATACTCTTGCATTCTTTACAGACTGTACTGTTTTGGCAGATTGCTGTTATAGTTGCCTTGTTTGCATATGCTTGCTTGTTTAATGATTCTATTTGAGAATAGGAGTATTAAATATGCAGGGAAATTTAGTATTCAATGTTGAATAATAATGTTAGTGATTTTTTACAGTAGAAGATGATATGGTTTTGCATTAGTTTATACTAACCTATCTCACGAGTTCTTGTTGAGTTTGTTGTGAATGAAGCTTTTGATAAAAAGAGAAACCGTGATATGAAAGGAATTAAGGAGACACAAAAGCTCAAGCTTGGGATGCCCAAGGCACCCCAAGATAATATTTCAAGAAGTCTCAAGCATCTAAGCTTGGGGATGCCCCGGTAGGCATCCCACCTTTCTTCTTCAACAACTATCGGTTAGTATCGGTTGAGCCTAAGTTTTTGCTTCTTCACATGTGTTGTGCTATCCTTGCAATGTCATTTTATTTTGTTTTTCTTTCTACTTGAATACAATACCAAAATCTGAAATTCTTAAATGAGAGAGAGTCTTCGCACAGTTGCATAATTATTCGACTACTCATTGATCTTCACATATATCTTTCAGAGTAGTTTGTCATTTGCTCTAGTACTTCACTTATATCTTTTAGAGAACAATGGTGGTTTTATTTTGAAGAAACAGATGAACTCTCATGCTTCACTTATATTATTTTTAGAGTCTTTAATAGCATGGTAATTTACTTAACATTAATATACTTGGTATTCAAGATATGTGAAACTTTCTTTTGAGTGCGTTGAATACTAAGATAAGTTTGATGCTTGATAATTGTTTTGAGATATGGAGGTGATAATATCAAAGTGATGCGAGTTGGGTGATTATGAATTTAAAGAATACTTGTGTTGAAGTTTGTGATTCCCGTAGCATGCACGTATGCTGAACCGCTTTGTGATGAAGTTGGTGCACAATTTTATTTATTGATTGTCTTCCTTATGAGTGGCAGTCGGGGACGAGCGATGGTCTTTTCCTACCAATCTATCCCCCTAGGAGCATGTGCGCAGTGCTTTGGTTTTTGATGACTTCTAAATTTTGCCAACAAGTGCATGAGTTCTTTTGATTAATGTTGAGTCCATGGATTATACGCACCCTTTCACCCTTCCATTATTGCTAGCCTCTCTTGTGCCGCGCAACTTTCGCCGGTACCACACAACCACCATATACCTTCCTCAAAACAGCCACCATACCTACCTATTATGGCATCACCATAGCCATTCCGAGATATATTGCCATGCAACTTTCCACCGTTCCGTTCATTTGACACACATTACTTTTGTCATATTGCTTTTTGCATGAACATGTAGTTGACATTGTATTTGTGGCAAGGCCACCTTCATAATTTTCATACATGTCGCTCTTGATTCATTGCAAATCCCGGTACACCATCGGAGGCATTCATATAGAGTCATATTTTGTTCTAAGTATCGAGTTGTAATTGTTGAGTTGTAAGAAAAATAAAAGTGTGATGATCATCATTATTAGAGCATTGTCCCAGTGAGGAAAGGATGATGGAGACCATGATTTCCCCCACAAGTCGGGATGAGACTCCGGACGAAAAAAAGGAGGAAAAAAAAGAGGCCATAAAAAAGAGAAAAGGGCCAATTTAAAAAAAACAAAAATATGTGAGAGAAAAAGAGAGAAGGGACAATGCTACTATCCTTTTACCACACTTGTGCTTCAAAGTAGCACCGTGATCTTCATGATAGAGAGTCTCATATCTTGTCACTTTCATATACTAGTGGGAATTTTTCATTATAGAACTTGGCTTGTATATTCCAATGATGGGCTTCCTCAAATGCCCTAGGTCTTCATGAGCAAGCGAGTTGGATGCACACCCACTTAGTTCCTTTTGTTGAGCTTTCATATACTTATAGCTCTAGTGCATCCGTTGCATGGCAATCCCTACTCACCCACATTGATATCTATTAATGGGCATCTCCATAGCCCGTTGATACGCCTAGTTGATGTGAGACTATCTTCTCCTTTTTGTCCTCTCCACAACCACCATTCTATTCCACATATAGTGTTATGTCCATGGCTCACGCTCATGTATTGCGTGAAAGTTGAAAGAGTTTGAGATTATTAAAGTATGAAACAATTTCTTGGCTTGTCATCGGGGTTGTGCATGATTAAATACTTTGTGTGATGAAGATAGAGCAATAGCCAGACTATATGATTTTGTAGGGATAACTTTCTTTGGCCATGTTATTTTGAGAAGACATAATTACTTAGTTAGTATGCTTGAAGTATTATTATTTTTATGTCAATATGAACTTTTGTCTTGAATCTTTCGGATCTGAATATTCATACCACAATTAAGAAGATTTACATTGAAATTATGCCAAAGTAGCACTCCGCATCAAAAATTCTTTTTTATCATTTACCTACTCGAGCACGAGCAGGAATAAAGCTTGGGGATGCTTGATACGTCTCAAACGTATCTATAATTTTTGATTGCTCCATGCTACTTTATCTAGTGTTTTAAGCAATATTGGGCTTTATTATCCACTTCTATATTATTTTTGGAACTAACCTATTAACCGGAGGCCCAACCCAGATTTGTTGTTTTATGCCTATTTCAGTGTTTCGAGGAAAAGGAATATCAGACGGAGTCAAAACGGAACGAAATCAACTGGAGAAGTTATTTTTGGAAGGAAAGCCACCCGATGGACTTGTAGTGCATGTCAAGGAAGAAGGGAGGTGCCCACGAGGGTGGGGGCACGCCCACCCCCCTGGGGCGCACCCCCTGCCTCATGGTCCCCCCTTCGGTCCACCGACGTACTTCTTTCACCCATATATACCTACGTACCCTAAAACTTCCAGAACAGAAGATAGATCGGGAGTTCCGCCGCCGCAAACCTCTGTAGCCACCAAAAACCTCTCGGGAGCCCTTCCCAGCACCCTGTCGGAGGGGGATCCCATCACCGGTGGCCATCTTCATCATCCCGGCGCTATCCATGACGAGGAGGGAGTAGTTCACCCTTGGGGCTGAGGGTATGTACCAGTAGCTACGTGTTTGATCTCTCTCTCTCTCTCTCTCTCTCTCTCTCTCTCTCTCTCTCTCGTGTTCTCTCTCGTGTTCCCTCTATGGCACGATCTTGATGTATCCCGAGCTTTGCTATTGTAGTTGGATCTTATGAAGTTTCTCCCCCTCTACTCCCTTGTGATGAATTGAGTTTCCCCTTTGAAGTTATCTTATCGGATTAAGTCTTTTATGAGAACACTTGATGTATGTCTTGGTGATCAACTTGCGGGTTTCGTGACATTGGGAACCTATGCATAGGGGTTGGCACACGTTCTTGACTCTCCGGTAGAGACTTTGGGGCACTCTTTGAAGTACTTTTATGTTGGTTGGATGAATCTGAGATTGTGTGACGCATATCGTATAATCATGCCCACGGATACTTGAGGTGACAATGGAGTATCTAGGTGACATTAGGGTTTTGGTTGATTTGCGTCTTAAGGTGTTATTCTAGTACGAACTCTTTTATAGATCGATCCGAAAGAATAACTTTGAGGTGGTTTCGTACCCTACCATAATCTCTACGTTTGTTCTCCGCTATTAGTGGCTTTGGAGTGACTCTTTGTTACATGTTGAGGGCTTGTTATATGATCTATCTATGTTATTATTGTTGAGAGAACTTACACTAGTGAAAGTATGAACCCTAGGCCTTGTTTCCTATCATTGCAATACCGTTTACGCTCACTTTTACCACTTGTTACCTTGCTGTTTTTACAATTTCAGATTACAAATACCTTTATCTACCATCCATATTGCACTTGTATCACCATCTCTTCGCCGAACTAGTGCACCTATACAATTTACCATTGTATTGGGTGTGTTGGGGACACAAGAGACTCTTTGTTATTTGGTTGCAGGGTTGTTTGAGAGAGACCATCTTCATCCAACGCCTCCTACGGATTGATAAACCTTAGGTCATCCACTTGAGGGAAATTTGCTACTGTCTTACAAACATGTGCACTTGCAGGCCCAATAACGTCTACAAGAAGAAGGTTGTGTAGTAGACATTAGTTATCTGTTTTCTTTATCATCTGGTATAGTGGTATGGCCTTCTCACCCAATCGGCTTATGAACCGGCTTAAGGTAGCAATATGACCCGCCAGACGTTGAACATCATTGATACATGCCGGCTTTGCTAAGGAGGTAATGGCCTTGATCTTCTCCGGGTTAGCTTCAATGCCTCTGTTAGAAACCAGAAAACCCAACAGCTTGCGTGCTGGCACACCAAAAACACACTTGGCCAGGTTAAGCATCATCTTGTATACCTGCAGATTGGTGAAGGTCTCCTTCAAATCATCTATCAAAGTTTCCTTCTCTTTGGAATTCACCGCAATATCATCCACATAAGCATGAACATTGCGCCCAATCTGACTATGAAGGAAATTCTGCACACATCACTGGTAAGTCGCCTGGGCACTCTTGTGCCCAAAAGGCATAGACACATAACAGAAGGCTCCAAAGGGAGTGATAAAAGCCGTATTCTCCTGGTCCTTAACTGCCATCTTGATCTGATGATAACCAGAATAAGCATCCAAAAAACTCAAACGCGCACAACCCACCGTAGCATCAATAATTTGATCAATACGAGGGATAGGAAAAGGATCAGTTGGGCAGGCCTTGTTTAAGTCCGTGTAATACACACACATACGCCAAGTGCCATTCTTCTTAAGCACCAACACCAGATTAGCCAACCACTCAGGATGAAAGACTTCGACAATGAACCCAGCCGCCAAGATCCGGGCCACTTCTTCACCAATGGCCTTACGCCTCTCACTGAAGGGATGAAGGAATTGCTTGACCGGCTTAAACTTTGGATCAATATTAAGACTGTGCTCAGCGAGTTCCCTCGGTACACCCGGCATATCAGAAGGTTTCCATGCAAAGATGTCCCGGTTCTCATGGATGAACTCGATGAGCGTGCTTTCCTATTTAGGATCCAGGTTAGCACTAATACTGAACTGCTTGGATGAATTGCCAAGAACAAAGTCAACTAGCTTAGTGTCATCAGCCGACTTAAACTTCAACACTGGATCATGCTCTGTAGTTGGCTTTTTCAAAGACGTCATATCCGCCGGATCAACATTGTCTTTGTAAAACTTCAACTCCTCTATTGCACAGATAGACTCAATCTTGCCTATAGGGTATGCCGATTTACCAGGCACCACTCCATGGAAAACAATATTGGATGGCTTAAGATTTTTGTCAGTTAACCCCATGCGACGGGAAGTATCATAATAAAGGATATTAATGTTGCTACCCCCATCCATGAGTACTTTAGTGAATTTGTATCCACCAACTTGAGGCTCCACCACCAAAGCCAAGTGACCCGGATTATCAACCCAGGGCGGGTGATCCTCTCGACTCCACATAATGGGTTGCTTGGACCATCACAAGTAATGGGGAACTGCCAGTTCAATGGCGTTCACAGCCCTTTTATGAAGCTTCTGACCCCGCTTGCATAAACTTGTGGTGAAGACGTGATACTGCCCACTATTCAACTGCTTTGGATGACTTTGATATCCAGACTGCTGCTGCTGACCCCCCCTGGTCGGATTGTTTATTGTAACCACCTTGGTTACCTTGATTGTAGCCACTCTGGTTACCTTGATGGTGTTGGTGACCCTGGAAGCCGGAATTAGAACCGCCACCTCCGTAACCTGAGCCATGAGAACCACCACCACCAGAACCTGAGCTGCCGCCTGACCCATGATTGTTCTGAAAAAATCAGAATTTTTGAACTCCCTCATAATTTGACAATCTTTCCAAAGGTGAGTGGATGGCCTTTCCTTTGTGCCATGATTTGGGCAAGGCTGATTCAGCAAGTGCTCAAGATTGACGCCTGATCCACCTATCCGAGGAGGTGGTTTCCCCTTATGACACTGACCATTATTCTGTGTACTGATATTGGCCACAAAATCTGAATTACTATCAGCTTTGCGCTTACCGTTGCCCCCCTGACTTGTTGGGTTATGTTGCGGACCCTTGGTGTTTCCACTCTTCTTTCCCTTTCCCGGCTTTTCATCATCAGACTCGGGGTCCTTGGTACTATCAGAGTCGGCATATTTAACTAGAGCCGCCATCAGCTGCCCCATATCATTGCAATCGCGCTTGAGCCGCCCTAGCTTCTGCTTTAGAGGCAAAAAACGACAATTCTTCTCTAGCATTATAACTGCTGAGCCGACATTGATGTTATCCGATGAGTGTAGGATAGCCTTGACCCGGCGCACCCAATGGGTCGTTGACTCACCCTCTTCCTGGGCGCAAGCATCCAAATCCACAATCGACATGGGCTGCTTGCACGTATCTTTGAAATTCTGGATAAACTGGGCTTTTAGCTCATCCCATGACCCGATGGAATTGGCGGGCAGCCCTTTTAACCAAGTACAGGCCGTCCCATCCAACATCATGGTAAAGTATTTTGCACATGCAGCATCGCTGACCTCCAACAGCTCCATGGCCATCTCATAACTCTCAATCCATGCCTCTGGGGGTAAGTCGGCTGTGTAGTTAGGCACCTTACGAGGTCCTTTGAAATCCTTGGGCAGACGCTCATTACGCAGAGCCGGTACTAAACATGGTATATCTATGGTTCTAGAGGTCACGCCTGCCTCCACCGGAGCCGTCGGATAAACCAGAAGATGCTAATGAGCCGCCTGCTCAGCCTCTCGACATGCTCCGTCCTGATCGACCAGGTCATGAGCTCCATCACGCGCCAGGTCATGCACACATGGCTGGTTTCAGCGCTGGTTATTGCTTGAAACTGCCGGTGAGTCCATGTGCCTGCTATAACTCCGGCTTGGGTGAGGAGTCGAATGAATCCTATCTCGACTGTAAGAATATGCCTCCTGTTGTACCAATGCTGTTTAAAGCAGCTCCCTAGCCCTCCATGTTTCAACCGCTGCTGCAGAATCGCCTTCCACTGGGAGAGCCGCCAATCATGTCACCGCAGCGATCATGTTATCCAAAGGGTTGGAATAATGACCCGATGGTGTTGGCACATGCTGAGGCGGAGTATTATTCGGACGAGGTGGCTCCATCACACGCGGTTGAGCCGACGCTCCAGCCCCAGGCGCGGCAACCCGGTTTCTCTCTGGCGCGTTACTGGTCCCTGCTCCAGGCGTGCAAAAGAGGTTCCTCGCCTCGTAAACTGGCGGCAGACGACTCCAGTGCCTCCTTCTCATGATTTCATTTTAAGCGTTCTGATCCAACGAGAGTGTGACACTCCAAAAAATTTGTTGTTTTTGTTTTCAGCAAGAGCCTTGCTTGGTTTAAAGAAAGTCATTTAAAACCCTTCTTAAAAACCTCTCTTCTGAGTTTTCCTTCTCAAAATCATTTCTTGGATTTAGTTTCTTCTAAAAAGAAAACCTTTTTTTGGTTTTGGGCTATTCTTTGGTTTTGATCCATTCTTGTTTTTACCATGCCTCTTGTGGTAAAATTCTCCCAAAACCCCTCCTTCCACTTTGGGACAACCCAAACATTCTGTCCCAACTAGTTAAATCCATTTTTGGATTTTATCTCATTTATTTCTTTTCCCAAAAGAATTATGTCCTTTATTTTGAGCCTAGGTAATTTGCAAAGCAAGTACCTTAATGCCTTTGAACTTTGGTCTCAAATCAACCCCTCTGGATAGTCCTTAGCACCCACAACCTAGAACCATCAAGATCCACTCTTCTTCTTTTCAAAATTTTCAAAATTCACCCTCTGCAAGTTTGGACCAGATTTGTCAAATTTGGTGAAATTCATATCTCCACTTCTCCAAAAATTCCACCAAAAATTCAGGTAACCCCCAGTTGCAATGAGAGGCCACTCCACAAAAACCAGCTCAAGGAAAAATCCCCACATGCCAAAATCATTTTGTCGAACACCTGGCTTGCACTGTTACTATGCATCTTCAGAAAATTCAGTAAGTTCAGTGTCGTTTCTTCGTCAGGGTTCAGTCACATGTCAATTGTGTGACTGGCGCGTTGCACACGGCCCCTCCTCCCTGTCCGGAGCACCGCATGCGCGCTTGGCTCGTTCCTGGTGTTGGTGGCACCCTGGCCCGCCTGCGCCGGCGTCTTCCGCGGCGGCAGAACCCCCCCGTGGCGGCCAACAGGGGGCACCCTGTGGCATAACGCCGTTCGGCACCGCCCAAGCCACCTGGGAGCTCCGCGTGGCCGTCTCCCTTGCCAGCGCACGCATGCAGCACCGTCGCCGTGGCCTGGCACGCTCAGGGCGCACTCTCTGCCGCCGACGTGTCGTACGGCCGTTCCGTCGGGGACAGGCCGTAACCGCCCCTGCCTTGTTGAGTTAGGCACTGGGATGGAATCAGTGCTCCGTCTAGACGATGCTCAAGCCCCTAAACCAACTGTCCAGCCACAGCGCTACCGTAATTGCTCGCCGCACTTATCTCGTTCACGGCAACCGCCTTGGGCCGGCTATAAATAGCGCCTTCGAGCTCGCTCTCGACCCCGCACATCTCCACCACCTCACCAGACCCCACCCAGCCACTGGAAGAGCCTCGAGGGGCCCTTCTTCCTCAACTCCGGCCACCTCCGTCCGCTTCGGGCTCCGGCAGCGTTCTCTCTGGTGAGAACTCCTCCACCGCCCTAGACTTGCACGTAGCCTCATGACACCTCTAGGAGACTAACCCCCACTCCAATTTGACCCCAGCAGCTCTCTCTGATGAGGCCCACGACTACCTGAACCACCGTCCGCCGGAGCAAGGGCCGCCGTCGACGTGATGCTCGCCGGCGACCACAACCACCACCCACCGACGCGGAAGGACGTGCTGAACACGGAGGTACCACCCGATCCCCCTGCCTCGCCGTGAATCGCTGTCGGCGACCACCGCAGCTCTCGGGCGCCGACGAGCCCCGTCTCCCCCGTTTGAATATTCAAACCTGACGGGTGGGACCCGCCGGTCAGTCTCTCATTCTTATTAAACGAATCGTTTTCTGGACTTTTCTTCAGAACCCCCTGAGAGTTTTCTGTTTCATTACAAAAAGGTCCCTGAATCAAAACCCTTATAACTTTTAAACAGAAAAGGATTTTTGTTTGATTCTTTTTCTGTTCTCTTTAAAATTTTGTCTAGTTTTTTATCAGATTTATTTGAGAATTATTTGGATTGCTTTTTGTGCACCTCGCGGTATTTACGTCACGTACGTATTTTTTCTTATACCGTAGATACCGGAGGAGGTGACGGAGCCGCGAACTTCACCCAGTTAGACTCCGACTACTCCGAACCAGGCAAGCATGTTTGTACTCTTGATATGATGAGTGTTTGATGCATGTTTGCATTTAGGAGTTTCATAGCATGTTTATGAATATTTCTTGAATATTATTTTTCATGCTAAAGAAGTGGAAAGTGAGTTTCGGAAATCCATATGTTGTTGGATACATATTTGCATGGCCATGTGATGGCATGGGGATGGGTAAGATGGCAGTGCTGTGGCATGCCAGTCTTATGCCAGTCTATTTGACTTCGCTGTCATCGTGAATCAAATCTCATTCCCATTCATTTCCTTTCATGTACTGCCACATGTTTTCCGCAAGGAATATGGCTTAGTAAGTTGCAAACCGTTTTCCTGGTACACACCAAATAGAGTGGCCGGGATGAGGGTTCCATGGCCCTGGATTAAAGCCCGTCATCCGGTCAGGGGCATGGGTGTTTCCGGTTGGGACCGACAGGAGGGCACCCCTTGGAGCGCGCGTATAGAAATTTGATCCCATGCTATTCGAGGTTGTGACCTCCCCATCTCAAAGTTTCTCTTGGACGTTGTCTAGGGTGATTCCTGGCATCATGAGGTGGAATGGGTGTGTACTGGTTAAATGTGTTTCTATCGAAATACCGTAAACGGAACTAGTCCTTCGTGACTACGGAAATCCGTTGGCTGTGGACAGTTAGTACAAACTCTGCAGAGTCACAAATCCTTTAAATCATCTTGTACATGTCCAAGCACTATGTTCATCTTATCTTGTCAGATATCAGCCTCAGTGACAAAACTCCGGTGAACTACATGAGTGTTAAATCCGGTTAAAAGTTTATTCTTGTGGATGGACTAACCCGTTATTTACTTTTGATATGAGCCCTTTCTGTGATGTCGTTCAGACGTCCGACTGTGGCATACTTGTTATTTACATTTGATATAAGCCCTTTCTGTGATGTCGCTTCGACGTCCGACTGTGGCATACTTGTTATTTATTATCGAGATAAGCCCTTTCTGCGATGTCGCTCAGACGTCCGACTGTGGCATTTCTTTTATAAGCCCTTTATGTGGTGTCGCTGAGACGCCCGACTGAGGCATTTCTTTTATAAGCCCTTTATGTGGTGTCGCTGAGACGCCCGACTGAGGCATTTCTTTTATAAGCCCTTTATGTGGTGTCGCTGAGACGCCCGACTGTGGCATTTCTTTTATAAGCCATTTATGTGGTGTCGCTGAGACGCCCGACTGTG
>NC_041389.1:648293946-648347667 GCF_002162155.2 Triticum dicoccoides
CGACTGTGGCATTTCTTTTATAAGCCCTTTCTGTGGTGTCGCTGAGACGCCTGACTGTGGCATTCCTTTTATAAGCCCTTTATGTGGTGTCGCTTAGACGCCCGACTGTGGCATGAGCTTTATTTTGTTTACCTTTCGAGGCGTCGCCCCAAACACCCGATCGGTTTTCAGTTATTTGTTTTACTTATCAAGTCGTGCAAAAATTTTATTATTGGAATGAGCATCATTATTTTTGCTCATGACACATTCATGCATGCATTTGTTATATCTTTTGTCTGAACTGTCTTGCGAGTACTTTCAAAGTACTCACCTGGCTTGTTGATTTGGACAGATGTTGATGAAGGTGATCTCATGTATGAAGAGTTCGATAGCGAGTCCGACGCCTAGAGGAGTCCCAGTCAGTCCCGTGCGATCCTGCATTTGGTCACTGTATTATATCCGCTTCCGCCACCCAGAAATAAATTCATCGAGCCTCACCTCGACGCTCGATGAGCTGCCAGTTAGGAGTCAAGTTATCCACCACCACTTGTTATCTCGAGCTAGTAGCATGTCACCACACCCCTGTGTCATAACCGCCCTTATGTATGATATTGGCGTGTTTGTAATAAATTGTTGAGCAGCCTCAGCTCAACCCTGTAATATATATAATGCTACTGGTCCTCTGTATATCAAGTATTTGTCTACCAGTGAGGATAACTTTTCCTATACTAGGATCAAAAGATCGATTTTCTCAATAAGTATTTTATTGAAAAACCGGTCGTGACAGAGAGCCGGAAGGAACTAGCCTGAATCTTTTGTGCCTGAGCATCCAAAATAGCCTGCTCCATCGTCATCCTAGCGTCCTCCGCCGTCAGGTCTTCCTTGGCTAGTGCTACCCCGTCACACACTTTTGCAATTTCCGCGTTATGTTGAGCTTGATTCACCGGGCTAACCTCTGTTGTTAACAAGGCTGTCAGCTTATCCAGCAAATCCGTCAAAACCTGAGCCGACGGGCGCACAGGGCCTCCTGCCCCGGCTGCCACCACCGCTGCTGATCCGGAGATCATTGTTGCTGTAGTCGAAGAATTCTGCCCAGGCTATGTACCGGCCATGAAGATTGCAACCCGGTTAGGTGATACATCTCCAACGTATCTATAATTTTTGATTGTTCCATGCTATTATATTACCTGTTTTGGATGTTTATGGGCTTTACTTTACACTTATATATCATTTTTGGGACTAACCTACTAATCGGAGGCCTAGCCCATATTGTTGTTTTCTTGCATATTTCTGTGTTTCAAAGAAAAGGAATATCAAACGGAGTCCAAACGGAATGAAACCTTTGGGAAACTGATTTTTTGGAACGAACATGATCCAGGAGACTTGGAGTTCACGTCAGAGAAGCTTCGAGGAAGCCACGAGGGTGGGGGGCGCCCCCCCCCCTACTGGGCACGCCCCCGTATCTCGTGGGCCCCTCGAGCGCTCCCCGACTGACTTCTTTCACCTATATATTCCCATATACCCTAAAAACATCGAGGGGGAAGATAGATCGGGAGTTCCGCCGCCGCAAGCCTCTATAGCCACCAAAAGTCAATCGGGTCCCTGTTCTGGCACCCTGCTGGAGGGGGTATCCCTCACCGGTGGCTATCTTCATAATCCCGGCACTCTCCATGACGAGGAGGGAGTAGTTCACCCTTGGGGCTGAGGGTATGTACCAGTAGCCATGTGTTTGATCTCTCTCTCTTGTGTTCTTGATTTGGCACGATCTTGATGTATCGCGAGCTTTGCTATTATAGTTGGATCTTATGATGTTTCTCCCCCTCTACTCTCTTGTAATGGATTGAGTTTTCCCTTTGAAGTGATCTTATCGGATTGAGTCTTTAATGATTTGAGAACACTTGATGCATGTCTTGCCGTGCTTATCTGTGGTGACAATGGGATATTCACGTGATCAACTTGATGTATGTTTTGGTGATCAACTTGCGGGTTCCGCCCATGAACCTATGCATTGGGGTTGGCACACGTTTTCGGCTTGACTCTTCGGTAGAAACTTTGCGGCACTCTTTGAAGTACTTTGTGTTGGTTGAATAGATGAATCTGAGATTGTGTGATGCATATCGTATAATCATGCCCACGGATACTTGAGGTGACAATGGAGTATCTAGGTGACATTAGGGTTTTGGTTGATTTTTGTCTTAAGGTGCTATTCTAGTATGAACTCTATGATAGATCGAACAGAAAGAATAGCTTCATGTTATTTTACTACGGACTCTTGAATAGATAGATCAAAAAGGATAACTTTGAGGTGGTTTCGTACCCTACCATAATCTATTCGTTTGTTCTATGCTATTAGTGACTTTGGAGTGACTCTTTGTTGCATGTTGAGGGATACTTATATGATCCAATTATGTTATTATTGTTGAGAGAACTTGCACTAGTGAAAGTATGAACCTTAGGCCTTGTTTCCTAGCATTGCAATACCATTTAGGCTCAATTTTACCACTTTTTACCTTGCTGTTTTTATAATTTCAGATTACAAATACCTTTATCTACCATCCATATTGCACTTGTATCACCATCTCTTCGCCGAACTAGTGCACCTATACAATTTACCATTGTGTTGGGTGTATTGGGGACACAAGAGACTCTTTGCTATTTGGTTGCAGGGTTTTTTGAGAGAGACCATCTTCATCCTAAGCCTCCCACGGATTGAGAAACCTTAGGTCATCCACTTGAGGGAAATTTGCTACTGTCCTACAAACCTCTGCACTTGGAGGCCCAACAATGTCTACATGAAGAAGGTTGTGTAGTAGACAACAAGCTCTTTTCTGGCGCCGTTGCCGGGGAGGTGAGTGCTTGAAGGTATATCTTTAGATCTTCCAATCGAATCTTTTGTTTCTTGTTTTATCACTAGTTTAGTCTATAAAAGAAAACTACAAAAAATGGAATTGAGTTTGTCTCATACGCTTCATCTTTTTAATATCTTTCGTGAGAATGATGGTAAGGAAAATTGTGCTCAAGTGCTAGAAGAAGAAGTCTATAAAATGTTTTGCATGAAATCTTTGAATGATGAGCATGATTCCAATGTTGTTAGTATGAATTCCTTGAATATCCATGATGCTAATGATATTCAAAGCCACAAGCTTGGGGATTCTATGTTTGATGAATATGATATTTTTTGTCCCCCAAGTTTTGATGAGCAAATTTATTATGATGAAAGCATGCCTCCTATTTATGATGATTATATTGATGAAAGTCGGTTTGGAAGAGTGTCAACTTTAGGTAGTATTGATCCCACTATTTTGGAGGATGTTTAATCTTATAATATTTATGAAAGTGGATTTGGAAGAGTGTCAACTTTATTTAGTGATGATTCCACTATCTTGGAAGAGGTTTCAATTGATTAATATGAGAACAAAGTTGCTACTTATGATGATTATTGTGATGAAACTTATGCTATAAAGAGTAGTGATGATTATATTTATAAAACTTGTCATGATTTTGATTACCCACTTTCTAAACATTACTCTTTTAATGTGGAAACAATTTAAGTATTCAAGTCTCTTATGATACTCCCACCATTCCGAATGCGAAGAATTTTGCTTATGTGGAGAGTAGTAAAATTTCTATGCTTGTAGATAATGAAAAGAATGCTTTAGGTGCTGGTTATATTGTTGAATTCATTCATTATGCTACTGAAAATTATTATGAGGGAGGAACATATGCTTGTAGGAATTGCAATAATATCAAGTTTCCTCTCTATGTGCTTAAAGTTTTGAAGCTATCCTTGTTTTACCTTCCTATGCTAATTGATTATTGTTCCCATAAGTTGTTTGCTCACAAAATACCTATGCATAGGAAGTGGGCTAGACTTAAATGTGCTAGTCATATTCTTCATGATGCTCTCTTTATGTTTCAATTCTTATCTTTTACGTGAGCATCATTGAAATCACCGTGCCTAGCTAGAAAGGCATTATAGAAAAGCGCTTGTTGGGAGACAACCCAATATTTAACCTTACTGTTTTTGTGTGACCACATGATTATGCTACTGTAGTAATCATGTTTTATAGCTTTTGTCAATAAAGTGCCAAGTAGAGCCTTTGGGAAGACTTGGGTGAAGTCTATATGATCTTGCTGTAAAAGCGAGAAACTTTAGCGCTCACGAGATTAGCTGCCATTTTTTTTACAGAAGAGTGATTTTTGGTTGATTATTTTTGAAGATGATTAATAGACAAATTCCTCAGGTCCACCAATTTATTTCAGAATTTTTGGAGTTCCAGAAGTATACGGTTGATACAGATTACTACAGACTGTTCTGTTTTTGAGAGATTCTATTTTCATTGTGTTGCTTGCTTATTTTGATGAATCTATGAGTAGTATCGGAGAGTATGAACCATAGAGAAGTTGGAATACAGTAGGTTTAACACCAATATAAATAAAGAATGAGTTCATTACAGTACCTTAAAGTGGTGGTTTGTTTTCTTGTACTAACGGAGCTTACAAGTTTTGTTTTGAGTTTCGTGTTGTGAAGTTTTCAAGTTTTGGGTAAAGATTTGATGGACTATGGAATAAGGAGTGTCAAGAGCCTAATCTTGGGGATGCCCAAGGCACCCCAAGGTAATATCCAAGGACAACCAACAGCCTAAACTTGGGGATGCCCCGGAAGGCATCCCCTCTTTCGTCTTTGTTCATCGGTAACTTTACTTGGAGCTATATTTTTATTCGCCACATGATATGTGTTCTGCTTGGAGCGTCATTTTATTTTGTTACTATTTGCTTGCTGTTATTTATAATAATGTTTTGCATCCATAGTTTCAATAAAAATGTCAAGGATAGCCTTTACCATGCTTATTTTGCAAGTATACATGTTACTGTTTCAAAACAGAAACTTTACCTCTGTTGCAAAAAATTCCCTAGAAAAGTCAGAGAGTGATATAATGTTGAATCTTTTTGCATATTGAGATCTGATAAATCTTCTACAGGTTAGTATTTTTATTATAATTTTTGGAGTTAGGGAAGTATGATGAATCTTGTATTCTTTACAGACTATACTGTTTTGGCAGATTGCTGTTATGTTTGCATTGTTTGCCTATGCTTGCTTGTTTAATGATTCTATTTGAGGATAGGAGTATTAAATATGCAGAGACATTTAGTATGCAATGTTGAATAATAATGTTAGTAATTTGTTACAGTAGAAAATTATAAGGTTTTTGCATTGTTTTATACTAACTTATCTCACGAGTTCTTGTTGAGTTTGGTGTGAATGAAGCTTTCGAGATTTAGGAAACCGAGATATAAAAGGAATTAAGGAGACATAAAAGCTCAACCTTCGGGATGCCCAAGGCACCCGAAGAAAATATTCTAAGAAGTCTCAAGCATCTAAGCTTGGGGATGCCCCGATAGGCATCCCACCTTTCTTCTTCAACAACTATCGGTTAGTATCGGTTGAACCTAAGTTTTTGCTTCTTCACATAGTTGTGCTATCCTTGCAATGTCATTTTGTTTTGTTTTGCTTGCTGCTTGAATAAAATACATTAGATCTGAAATACTTAAAAGAGAAAGAGTCTTCTCATAGCTATATAATTATTTAACTACTCATTGATCTTCACTTATATCTTTCGGCGTAGTTTGTCATTTGCTCTAGTGCTTCACTTATATCTTTTTAGAGCATGGCGGTGGTTTTATTTTGTAGAAATTAATGAACTCGCGTATTATTTTGAGAGTCTTAAACAACATGGTAATTTGAATGAAAACTATCATAGAAGTGAATTGGATGCTATGATCAATTTGATGCTTGATAACTGTTTTGAGATATGGAGGTGGTGATATTAGGGTCATGCTACTTGGGTGATTATGAATTTAAAGAATGCTTGTGTTGAAGTTAGCAAGTCCCGTAGCATGCACGTATGGTAAAAGTTATGTAACAAATTTATTGCATGGGGTGCTCTTTTGATTGCCTTCCCTTGTGTGGAGGTCGGGGGGGCGCGATGGTTAACTCCTACCAACCTCCCCCCTAGGAGCATGCGCGTAGTGCTTGGTTTTTGATGACTTGTAGATTTTTGCAATAAGTGTATGAGTTCTTTATGACTAATGTTGAGTCCATGGATTACATGCACTTTTACCTTTCCATTATTGCTAGCCTCTTCGGTACCGTGCATTGCCCTTTCTCACCTTGAGAGTTGGTGCAAACTTCGCCGGTGCATCCAAATCCGTGATACGATATGCTCTATCACACATAAACCTCCTTATATCTTCCTCAAAACAGCCACCATACCTACCTATTATGGCATTTCCATAGCCATTCCGACATATATTGCCATGCAACTTTCCACCATTCCGTTTATTATGACACGCATCATCATTGTCATATTGCTCTTTGCATGATCATGTAGTTGACATCGTATTTGTGGCAAGGCCACCTTCATAATTTTTCATACATGTCACCCCGGTACACCGTCGGAGGCATCTATATAGAATCATATCTTGTTCTAAGTATCGAGTTGTAATCTTGAGTTGTAAATAAATAAAAGTGTGATGATCTTCATTATTAGAGCATTGTCCCAGTAAGGAAAGGATGATGAAGACTATGATTCCCCCACAAGTCGGGGTGAGGCTTTGGACTTTATAAAAATAAAAGAGGCCAAAGAAGCCCATGAAAAAAAAGAGGCCAAAGAAGCCCACCAAAAAGAAAAAAAAGAAAGAACGAAAAAAGAGAAAAAGAAAAGAAAAAAATGAGAGAAAAAGAGAGAAGGGACAATGCTACTATCTCTTTTTCCACACTTGTGCTTCAAAAATAGCACCATCGTCTTCATGATAGAGAGTCTCTTATGTTGTCACTTTCATATACTAGTGGGAATTTTTTATTATAGAACTTGGCTTGTATATTCCAATGATGGGCTTCCTCAAAAATGCCCTAGGTCTTCGTGAGCAAGCAATTTGGATGCACACCTACTTAGTTTCTTTTGTTGAGCTTTCATACATTTATAGCTCTAGTGCATCCATTGCATGGCAATCCCTACTCCTCATGTTGACATCAATTGATGGGCATCTCCATAGCCCGTTGATTATCCTCGTCAATGTGAGACTTTCTCTTTTTTTGTCTTCTCCACACAATCCTCATCATTATATTCTATTCCACCCATAGTGCTATATCCATGGCTCACGCTCATGTATTGCGTGAAAGTTGAAAAAAGTTTGAGATTGCTAAAGTATGAAACAATTGCTTGGCTGAAATCGGGGTTGTGCTTGATGGGAGTATTTTGTGTGATGAAAATGAAGCATAGCCTAACTATATGATTTTGTAGGGATAAACTTTCTTTAGCCATGATATTTTGAGAAAACATGATTGCTTTGATTAGTATGCTTGAAGCATTACTATTTCTTATGTCAATATGAACTTTTATTTTGAATCATTTGGATCTGAACATTCATGCCACAATAAAGAGAAATTACATTGAGAAATATGCTAGGTAGCATTCCACATCAAAAGTTTTGTTTTTATCATTTACCCACTCGAGGACGAGCAGGAATTAAGCTTGGGGATGCTTGATACGTCTCCAACGTATCTATAATTTTTGATTGTTCCATGCTATTATATTACCTGTTTTGGATGTTTATGGGCTTTACTTTACACTTTTATATCATTTTTCGGACTAACCTACTAATCGAAGGCCCAACCCATATTGCTGTCTTCTTGCCTATTTCAGTGTTTCGAAGAAAAGGAATATCAAACGGAGTCCAAACGGAATGAAACCTTCGAGAAACTGATTTTTTGGAACGAACATGATCCAGGAGACTTGGAATTCACGTCAGAGAAGCTTCGAGGAAGCCACGAGGGTGAGGGGCGCGCCCCCTACTGGGTGTGCCCCCTGTCTCGTGGGCCCCTCGAGCGCTCCCCGACCGACTTCTTTCACCTATATATTCCCATATACCCTAAAAACATCGAGGGGAAAGATAGATCGGGAGTTCCGCCGCCGCAAGCCTCTATAGCCACCAAAAGTCAATCGGGACCCTATTCTGGCACCCTGCTGGAGGGGGGATCCCTCACCGGTGGCTATCTGCGCTCTCCATGACGAGGAGGGAGTAGTTCACCCTCGGGGCTGAGGGTATGTACCAGTAGCTATGTGTTTGATCTCTCTCTCTCTCTCATGTTCTTGATTTGGCACGATCTTGATGTATCGTGAGCTTTGCTATTATAGTTGGATCTTATGATGTTTCTCCCCCTCTACTCTCTTGTAATGGATTGAGTTTTCCCTTTGAAGTGATCTTATCAGATTGAGTCTTTAATGATTTGAGAACACTTGATGTATGTCTTGTCGTGCTTATCTGTGGTGACAATGGGATATTCACGTGATCAACTTGATGTATGTTTTGGTGATCAACTTGCGGGTTCCGCCCATGAACCAATGCATTGGGGTTGGCACACGTTTTCGTCTTGACTCTCCGGTAGAAACTTTGGGGCACTCTTTGAAGTACTTTGTATTGGTTGAATAGATGAATCTGAGATTGTGTGATGCATATCGTATAATCATGCCCACGGATACTTGAGGTGACAATGGAGTATCTAGGTGACATTAGGGTTTTGGTTGATTTGTGTCTTAAGGTATTATTCTAGTATGAACTCTCTGATGGATCGAATGGAAAGAATAGCTTCGTGTTATTTTACTACGGACTCTTGAATAGATAGATCAAAAGGATAACTTTGAGGTGGTTTCGTACCCTACCATAATCTCTTCGTTTGTTCTCCGCTATTAGTGACTTTGGAGTGACTCTTTGTTGCATGTTGAGGGATAGTTATATGATCCAATTGTGTTATTATTGTTGAGAGAACTTGCACTAGTGAAAGTATGAACCTTAGGCCATGTTTCCTAGCATTGCAATACCATTGATGCTCACTTTTACCACTTGTTACCTTGCTGTTTTTATAATTTCAGATTACAAATACCTTTATCTACCATCCGTATTGCACTTGTATCACCATCTCTTCGCCGAACTAGTGCACCTATACAATTTACCGTTGTGTTGGGTGTGTTGGGGACACAAGAGACTCTTTTCTATTTGGTTGTTGTTTTTTTAGAGAGACCATCTTCATCCTACGCCTCCCACGGATTGATAAACCTTAGGTCAACCACTTGAGGGAAATTTGCTACTGTCCTACAAACCTCTGCACTTGGAGGCCCAACAACGTCTACAAGAAGAGGGTTGTGTAGTAGACATCATTAGGCGGCTCACAGGGGTCCGGAATACTGTCATCCTCGGAATAGCCCCCAAGGCCGCCGTCTTGCAGTTGATACAATGAAGTACTCTCGCCCATGGATGACTCACTGTCAGAATAGATGGTCGTCTCACCACCAGACATGGATCCTGCATCAAATTCAGCCCCATGGATGAATCCCACGAAGGCACGCTTCATGGCAGGTTGAGCTCAGGCGGGTCTTGCACGCTGAGTCATCATGATGATGTAGGCGCAGATGTCCGGCTCAGGGCCCGACTCGCTGATCTTGCTGATGAAGACGTGAATTCCGCTGAAGGGGACCCGGTATCCGTACTCATTTGAGCCGGTCTCCGGTCCCCAACCTGCATCGTCGATGTAGAGCTTGCCGCGACGACACTTGGTCATCTGGCCCATAGTGTATCCCTTGATCCCTTCGAAGCCGCCCTTTAAGAACTCAAAACCATCGTGCGCTGGCCCCATGGTGGGCGCCAACTGTCGTGGAATAGTCACGACAGATGTCCTAGTGTGCGGACTTAGTCGTGGAGCCATCACAACTAGGTTAGCTTAAAGGGGTTAAACGGGACAAAGGACACAAGAGTTTATACTGGTTCGGCCGCTTGCGGTGAAGGTAAAGGCCTAATCCAGTTTGAGGTGGTATTGCTTATGTCTCGATTACTAGGGAGCGAATACGCTTAACCTAGCTTTCGGTCCCTTGTTTCTTGCCTAGAACCGCCATTGGGTTGTCCCTTTATATACATAGGTTGACGCCCAGCGGCTCATGGAGTCCCGACCGGCTCATAGACAACGTGTCTGGCTCGGTGACTAACTATACTTGCCTTACAATATAAGTCATACACATATGTCGGTTTACCCAATGGGCCTTAAGTTGCTCTTGGCCTTCGCCCTATGAACAGCCATCTTCAGTATCCTCATGGGCTTCATATTGATGAACCGCCATATGTAATGCCCCTCCTGGGCGGGTCATACCAAATAGTTATATCCCCAATAGATCCGAAGGCAAGATTTTTGTTGCCAAGAATGGAACCTTTCTACAGAAGGAGTTTCTCTCAAAAGAAGTGAGTGGGAGGAAAGTAGAACTTGATGAGGTAATTGTACCTTCTCTCAATTTGGAAAGTAGCTCATCCGAAAAATATGTTCCCGTGATGCCTACACCAACTGGACAGGAAGCTAATGATAATGATCATGAAACTTCAGATCAAGTTGCTATAGAACCTCATAGGTCAACTAGAGCATGATCCACACCAGAGTGGTATGGTAATCCTGTTCTGGAAGTCATGTTACTTGACCATGACGAACCTACGAACTATGAAGAAGCCATGATGAGCCCAGATTCCGATAAATGGCTTGAGGCCATGAAATCTGAGATAGGATCCTTGTATCAGAACAAAGTGTGGACTTTGGTGGATTTGCCCGATGATGGGCGACCCATAGAGAATAAATGGATCTTCAAGAAGAAGATTGACGCTGATGGTAATGTTAATGTCTATAAAGCTCGACTTGTCGCAAAAGGTTTTCGACAAGTTCAAGGAGTTGACTACGATGAGACTTTCTCACATGTAGCGATGCTTAAGTCTATCCGAATCATGTTAGCAATTAACGCACTTTATGATTATGAAATCTGGCAAATGGATGTCAAAACTGCATTCCTTAATGAATTTCTTAAAGAAGAGTTGTATATGATGCAACCAGAAGGTTGTGTCGATCCTAAAGGTGCTAACAAAGTGTGCAAGCTCCAGTGATCCATTTATGGACTGGTGCAAGCATCTCAGAGTTGGAATATAAGCTTTAATGAGGTGATCAAAGCATATGGTTTTATACAGACTTTTGGAGAAGCCTGTATTTACAAGAAAGTGAGTGGGAGCTCTATAGCATTTCTAATATTATATGTGGATGACATATTATTGATTGAAATGATGTAGAATTTCTGAATAGCATAAAAGGATACCTGAATAAAAGTTTTTCAATGAAGTACCTCGGTGAACCTGCTTATATGTTTGGCATCAAGATCTATAAAGGTAGATCAAGACGCTAGATAGGACTTTCACAAAGAACATACCTTGATAAAGTTTTGAAGATGTTCAAAATGGATCAGTCAAAGAAAGGGTTCTTGCCTGTGTTACAAGGTGTGAAGTTGAGTCAGACTCAACGCCCAACCACTGCAGAAGATAGAGAGAAAATGAAAGTCATTCCCTATGCCTAAGCCGTACGTTCTATCATGTATGCTATGCTGTGTACCAGACCTGATGTGTGCCTTGCTATAAGTTTAGTAGGGAGGCACCAAAGTAATCCAGGAGTGGATCACTGGATAGCGATCAAAAACATCCTAAAGTACCTGAAAATGACTAGGGATATGTTTCTTGTTTATGGAGGTGACAAAGAGCTTGTCGTAAGTGGTTACATCGATACACGCTTTGACAATGATCCGGATGACTCTAATTCACAATCCGGATACGTATTTTTATTTAATGGTGGAGCTGTCAGTTGGTGCAGTTCCAAGCAAAGCGTCGTGGCGGGATCTACATGTGAAGCGGAGTACATAGCTGCTTCAGAAGCAACATATGAAGGAGTCTAGACGAAGGAGTTCATATCCGATCTAGGTGTAATACCTAGTGCATCGGGTCCAATGAAAATCTTTTGTGACAATACTAGAGCAATAGCCTTGGCGAAGGAATCTACATTTCACAAAAATACCAAACACATCAATGATACATAGAGATTTGCAAAATACATACGGATCTGAATGTGGCAGACCCGTTGACTAAGCCTCTTCCACGAGCAAAACATGATCAGCACCAAGACTCCATGGGTGTTAGATTCATTATAATGTAATCTAGACTACTGACTCAAGTGCAAGTGGGAGACTAAAGGAAATATGTCCTAGGGGCAATAATAAAGTTGTTATTTTATATCTCCTTATTCATGGTAAATGTTTATTATTCATGCTAGAATTGTATTAACCGGAAACTTGATACATGTATGAATACATAGACAAAACACCGTGTCCCTAGTATGCCTCTACTTGACTAGCTCGTTGATAAAAAAATGGTCAAGTTTCCTAGGCATGGACATGTGTTATAATTTGATGAACGGGATCACATCATTAGGAGAATAATTTGATGGACAAGACCCATCCGTTAGCTTAGCATAATGATCGTTCAGTTTTATTGCTACTGCTTTCTTCATGTCAAATATATATTCCTCCGACTATGAGATTATGCAACTCCTGGACACTGGAGGAATGACTTGTGTGCTATCAAACGTCACAACATAACTGGGTGATTATAAAGATGCTCTACAGGTATCTCCAAAGGTGTTTGTTGGGTTCGCATAGATCAAGATTAAGATTTTTCACTCCAAGTATCAAAGAGGTATCTCTAGGCCCTCTCAGTAATGCACATCATAAGAAGCCTTGCAAGCAATGTGAGTAGTGAGTTAGTTGCACGATGATGCATTACGGAACAAGCAAAGAGACTTGCCAGTAATGAGATTGAACTAGGTATGAAGATACGGATGATCAAATATCGGGCAAGTAACATACCGATGACAAAGGGAATAACCTATGTTGACATTGCAATTCGACTGATAAAGATCTTCGTAGAATATGTGGGAGCTAATATTAGCATCCAGGTTCCCCTATTGGTTATTTACCAGAGAGGTGTCTCGGTCACATCTACATAGTTCTCGAACCCGTCGGGCCCGTGAACGAAATATGCCCTAGAGGCAATAATAAATTTGTTATTTTACATTTCCTTATTTCATGATAAATGTTTATTATTCATGCTATAATTGTAGTAACTGGAAACTTGATACATGTGTGGATACATAGACAAAACACCATGTCCCTAGTATGCCTCTACTTGACTAGCTCGTTAATCAAAGATGGTTAAGTTTCCTAGCCATAGACATGTGTTGTCATTTGATGAACGGGATCACATCATTAGGAGAATGATGTGGTGGACAAGACCCATCCGTTAGCTTAGCATAATGATCATTCAGTTTTATTGCTACTGCTTTCTTCATGTCAAATACATATTCCTCCGACTATGAGATTATGCAACTCCCGGACACCGGAGGAATGCCTTATGTGCTATCAAACGTCACAACATAACTGGGTGATTATAAACATGCTCTACAGATATCTCTGAAGGTGTTTGTTTGGTTGGCATAGATAGAGATTAGGATTTGTCACCGAGTATCGGAGAGGTATCTCTGGGCCCTCTCGGTAATGCACATCATAAGAAGCCTTGCAAGCAATGTGACTAATGACTTAGTTGTGGGATGATGCATTACAGAACGAGTAAAGAGACTTACGGGATTAGTGTTGAACCTAAATAAATGTTATTTGGTGTTTGCGTTGAGCATGAATATGATTATATCATGTTTATTGCAATACAATTATTCATTTAAGACAGAAAATAATTGTTATTTTGTTTACATGAATAAAACTTCTTTGGTCATACACCCAATGTTAATGGTTTATTGAATCTCGATCATAGTGATACACATATTCATAATATTGATGCCAAAATATGGAAAGTTGATAATGATAGTGCAACATACTTGTGGCACTGCCGTTTAGGTCATATTGGAGTAAAGCGCATGAAGAAACTCCATGCTGATGGGCTTTTGGAATCACTTGATTATGAATCATTTGATACTTGCGAACCATGCCTCATGGGCAAGATGACTAAAACTCCGTTCTGCGGAACAACGGAGCGATCCAATGACTTATTGGAAATAATACATACCGATGTATGCGGTCCAATGATTGTTGAGGCACGCGGCGGGTATCGTTATTTTCTAACCTTCACATATGATTTGAGCAGATATGGGTATATCTACTTAATGAAACACAAGTCTGGAACATTTGAGAAAGTTCAAAGAATTTTAGAGTGAAGTGGAGAATCATCGTAACAAGAAAATAAAGTTTCTATGATCTGATCGCGGGGGCGAATATTTGAGTTATGAGTTTGGCCTTCATTTAAAACAATGTGGAATAGTTTCACAACTCACGCCACCTGGAACACCACAGCGTCATGGTGTGTCCGAACATCGTAACCGTACCTTATTAGATATGGTGCGATCTATGATGTCGCCTACCGATTTACCACTATCATTTTGGGGTTATGCATTAGAGACAACTGCATTCACGTTAAATAGGGCACCATCAAAATCCGTTGAGACGACACCGTATGAACTATGGTTTGGCAATAAACCTAAGTCATCGTTTCTTAAAGATTGGGGTAGTGATGCTTATGTCAAAAGGCTTCAGCCTGATAAGCTCGAACCCAAATCGGAGAAGTGCGTCTTCATAGGATACCCTAAGAAAACAATTGGGTACACCTTCTATCACAGATTCGAAGGCAAGATCTTTGTTGCCAAGAATGGAACCTTTGTAGGGAAGGAGTTTCTCTCGAAACAAGTGATTGGGAGGAAAGTAGAACTTGATAAGGTAATTGTACCTTCTCTCAATTTGGAAATTAGCTCATCCGAGAAATCCGTTCCCATGATGCCTACACCAACTAGAGAGGAAGATAATGATGATGATCATGAAACTTCATATCAAGTTACTACAGAACCTTCTAGGTCAACCAGAGCACGATCCGCACCAGAGTGGTATGGTAATCCTGTTCTGGAAGTCATGTTACTAGACCATGATGAACCTACGAACTATGAAGAAGTGATGATGAGCCCAGATTCGGATAAATGGCTTGAGGCCATGAAATCTTAGATAGAATCCATGTATGAGAACAAAGTGTGGACTTTGGTTGACTTGCTTGATGATCAGCGAGCCATAGAAAATAAATGGATCTTCAAGAGGAAGACGGACGGTGATGGTAGTGTTACTATCTACAAAGCTCGAATTGTCGCAAAAGGTTTTCGACAAGTTCAAAGTGTTGACTACGATGAGATTTTCTCACTCGTATCGATGCTTAAGTCTGTCTGAATCATGTTAGCAATTGCCGCATTTTATGAAATCTGGCAAATGGATATCAAAAGTGCATTCCTTAATGGATTTATTAAAAAAAGTTGTATATGATGCAACCAGAAGGTTTTGTCAATCCTAAAGGTGCTAACAAAATGTGCAAGCTCTAGCGATCCATCTATGGACTGGTGCAAGCATCTGGGAGTTGGAATATACGTTTTGATGAGTTGATCAAAGCATATAGTTTTGTACAGACTTGCGGTGAAGCCTGTATTCACAAGAAAGTGAGTGGGAGCACTACAGCCTTTCTGATAAGTATATGTGAATGACATATTGTTGATTGGAAATGATGTAGAATTTTTTGGAAAGCATAAAGGAGAGTTTGAAAGGAGTTTTTCAAAGAAAGACCTCGGTGAAGCTACTTACATATTAGGCATCAAGATCTATAGAGATAGATCAAGATGCTTGATAAGAGTTTTCAATGAGTACGTACCTTGACAAGATTTTGAAGTAGTTCAAAATGGAATAGTCAAAGAAGGAGTTCTTGCCTGTGTTGCAAGGTGTAAAGTTGAGTAAGACCCAAAACCCGACCACAACAGAAAATAGAAAGAAAACGAAAGTCATTCCCTATGCCTCTGCCATAGGTTCTATAAAGTATGTTATGCTGTGTACTAGACCTATTGTGTACCTTACCATGAGTTTGGCAAGGGGGTACGGTAGTGATCCAGGAGTGGATCACTGGAAAGCGGTCAAATTTAACCTTAGTTACCTAAGAGGACTAAGGAAATATTTCTCGGTTATGGAGGTGATAAAGAGTTTGCCATAAAGAGTTACGTCGATGCAAGCTTTTACACCGATCCGAATGACTCTGAGTCTCAATCTGGATACATATTTATAGTGTGATCAATTATCTAGAGTAGCTCCATGCAGAGCATTGTAGACATAGAAAAATTGCAAAATACATACGGCTCTGAATATGGCAGACCGGTTGACTAAACCTCTCTCACAAGCAAAACATGATCACACCTAAAATACTCTTTGGGTGTTAATCACATAGCGATGTGAACTAAATTATTGACTCTAGTAAAACCTTTTGGGTGTTGGTCACATGGTGATGTGAACTATGGGTGTTAATCACATAAAGATGTGAACTATTGGTATTAAATCACATGGCGACGTGAACTAAATTATTGACTCTAGTGCAAGTGGGAGACTGAAGGAAATATGCCCTAGAGGCAATAATAAAGTTGTTATTTTATATTTCCTTATTTCATGATAAATTTTTATTATTCATGCTAGAATTGTATTAACCGGAAACTTGATACATGTGTGGATACATAGACAAAACACTATGTCCCTAGTATGCCTCTACTTGACTAGCTCGTCAATCAAAGATGGTTAAGTTTCCTAGCCATAGACATGTGTTGTCATTTGATGAACGGGGTCACATCATTAGGAGAATGATGTGATGGACAAGACCCATCCGTCAGGTTAGCATAATGATCATTCAGTTTTATTGCTACTGCTTTCTTCATGTCAAATACATATTCCTTCGACTATGAGATTATGCAACTCCCAGACACCGGAGGAATGCCTTTTGTGCTATCAAACGTCACAACGTAACTGGGTGATTATAAAGATACTCTACAGGTATCTCCGAAGGTGTTTGTTGGGTTGGCATAGATCGAGATTAGGATTTGTCACTCCGAGTATCAGAGAGATATCTCTGGGCCCTCTCGGTAATGCACACCATAATAAGCCTTGCACGAAATGTGATTAATGAGTTAGTTGCGGGATGATGCATTACCGAACGAGTAAAGAGACTTGCCGTTAACGACATTGAACTAGGTATGAAGATACCAACGATCGAATCTTGGGCAAGTAACATACCAATGACAAAGGGAATAACGTATGTTAACATAGCGGTTTGACCGATAAAGATCTTCATAGAATATGTGGGAACCAATATGAGCATCCAGGTTCCGCCATTGCGTATTTACCGGAGAGGTGTCTCGGTCATGTCTACATAGTTCTCGAACCTGTAGAGTTCGCACACTTAACGTTCGATGACAATTTGTATTATATGAGTTATGCGATTTGGTGACTGAATGTTGTTCGGAGTCCCGGATGAGATCACAGACATGACAAGGAGTCTCGAAATGGTTGAGAGGTAAAGATTCATATATAGGATGATAGTATTCGGACACCGAAAGTGTTCCGGGGGTACCGAGTACGTATCGGGTCACCGGAAGGGGTTTCGGGCAACCCCCGGCAAACTACATGGGCCTAATGGGCCAAGAGGGGGACAGACCAGCCCCTAAGGGGCTGGTGCGCCCCATGTAGGCCGAATTAGGAGAGGGGAAGGAAATAGGGGAATAGAGAAGGAAGGGGAAGGATTCGGCCTCCCCCTTCCTTCCCTCCTCCCTCCTCCTTCCTCCCCCCTTCGGAAGATATGGAAAGGGGGGAGCCAAATAGGATTAGGGCCCCAAGTAGGATTCCTCCTACTTGGGAGCCCCCTTGACTGCTCCCTCTCCCTCCCACCTATATATATGAGGGCAGGGCTGTTGGGATCTATGGTAGGGTTCGTCGACTGCAAATTTAAATTCCTACGCGCAGAACATCCAGGAACATGCTACGGGAGATGGATCACAGATCGTTACCACTAGACGCGCAGTGCCGTGCAGCGGAAGAAGAGTTGGGGCAGCGCGTCCGCGTGGATCATCTCCTCCTCGTCCGATCTCCCTCGAACAGCCGGTCGTCCGATCCCACGTACAAGTTCGCTGGAGCGGCGCAAGTGCACCGCCACTAATGGTATCCGTGCGTGTAGGAGGAATACCGTGCGGCGGACTGCTAGGTCCGATCACACAGTCGGCAACGAGTGGAGGTGGCTATTCGCAACACATGCAAACCCTAATGACGACGCCAAAGCGATCAACCGCATGAGTGTGCCGCACCTCCACTTTATATAGGCGTCTGTCGCAGGCTCAACACTTGGGCCTCGCACAGACCCTAAAGCCCAAAGTCTACTCGGTCACGTTCCTAGTCCAGTTCGGATCACATCCGACCAGTGTCCTACGAACCGAACTCATAGGTTCCTTCCCTTAAGCGCGCGACCCCTTAGGTTCAAGTCGGCTTGGTCACAGTTCGGATCACCTCCGACCTGCACGGTTGGTAGCGGCCTCTAGCAAGGCGTGCCGACCACCAAGCAGACTGTGAAGCTGATTAGGCGAACTTGTACAACATGTCACACTTCTGTTCCCTTTGCCACACGATATATGTTGTCGGGCTCAAGGCGAGATTGTCATCCTTGTGCTAACCCAACCTCTTTCTCGTTCCAGTGATGCTGACCACAAACCGGATTATCTCATAATCCTTGTCGCATGGCCATGCTTATCCTGGTCAGATCACACGAGGGGCCCAGAGTATATCTCTCCTAGCCGGAGGGGCAAATCCCATCTTGCTCGACCATGTCTCGCAGCATGGGACTAGACAAACCTGAAACCTACCTTTGTAACTACCCAGTCACGGAGTAGCATTTGGTCAGCCCAAAGCAAGTCTGTCACCATCCCGAGTACATGCGTCAGCTCAGGTCTTAGGACATAGAACGTATGTTGTACTAGAGACTCACAGATGACATATCGATGCGTCTCATAGTTGCATCTATCCGACTCGGACCTTATCTCGACTCGGATCCTACTACGTCGAATCCGACTAGACCTTTCCAAGTCCATATTATCCGGTTAGCATCCAATGCTCCATGGCTAGTAAGACCAACCCATCGACCGTGTAATATGCTAGTCTAGTCGGCTGCGCGTCCACACAGCCCTTTCGACTAGGGACCTTTTAGGACAGTCATCATACAATGCATAGTCCCACAAACAAGTCACATACTTGCTGATACACATCATTGATAATGTCCAAGGACTATCTTTATTCATAATACATAGGAAATATCATTATACATGATTACCTCTAGGGCATATCTCCAACAAGGGCACCGCTAGAAGACACAATATTGACTCCTAGGCGTGTGCGGCGACCCCCTCCACAGTTTACGCCTCCGGTCATATTCATGTAGTGCTTAGGTGAAGCCCTGCACGGATCACTTCACCATCACCATCACCACGCCATCGTGCTGACGCAACTCTCCCTCGACACTTTGCTGGATCAAGAGTTCGAGGGACGTCATTGAGCTAAACGTGTGTAGAACTCGGAGGTGTCGTACGGTCGGTGCTTGATTGGAATGAGAAGAAGTTCGACTACATCAACCGCGTTGTCAAACACTTCAGCTTTCGGTCAACGAGGGTACGTGGACACACTATCCCCCTCTCGTTGCTATGCATCTCCTAGATAGATCTTGCATGAGCGTAGGAATTTTTTTGAAATTGGATGCTACGTTTCCCAACAGTCCGCATGCTTAACCTTGGATGATGATATGTATTATATGAGTTATGTGTTTTGGTGACCGAAGGTTGTTCTTAGTCCCGGATGGGATCACGGACATGATAAGGAGTCTCGAAATGGTTGAGAGGTAAAGATTAATATATTGGAAGGTAGTATTCGGACACCGGAAGGGTTCCAAAATGTATCAGGTACATATCGGAGTACCGGAGGGGTTACCGGAACCCCCCGGGGAAAGATATGGGCCATATGGGCCATAGGAGGGAGGAAACCAGCCCACGTAGGTGTGGTGCCTCCTTCCCCAAGTGAGGAGTTCGACTTGGACTAGGGGAGGGGGCGGCGCGCCCCTTTCCTTCTCCTTCTCCCACTCCTTCCCCCTTTCCCCCACCGATAAAAGGAAGGGGGGTGAGTCCTACTAGGAGCCCAAGTGGGACTCCTCCGACTTGGGGCGCGCCTAGGGCCGACCTCCTCTCCCTCCCTCCTTTATATACGCGGGAGGGGGGAGATCCGGACACGATCTACGTGTTCGATAATAACCTTGGAGTATTCGGAAGGAGGAACCCGCCTTGCAATGCCGAAGACAAGACTGCGCGCCGGACTCATCATCATTGAAGCCTGGTTCAGGGGCTACTGAGGGAGTTCTGGATTAGGGGGTATCCGGATAGCCGGACTATATACATCGTCCGGACTATTGAAGCGTGAAGATACAAGACTCAAGACTTCCCCCCGTGTCCGGATGGGACTCTCCTTCGCGTGGAAGACAAGCTTGGTGATCCGGATATTATATTTCCTTCCTTGTAACCGACTCCATGTAAACCCTAGCCCTCTCCGGTGTCTATATAAACCAGAGAGGATGGTCCTTAGAAGGACGATCACAATTACAATCATACCATCATAGGCTAGCTCTTAGGGTTTAGCCTCTACGATCTCGTGGTAGATCTACTCTTGTACTACTCATATCTTCAATATTAATCAAGCAGGAAGTAGGGTTTTACCTCCATCGAGAGGGCCCGAACCTAGGTAAACATTGTGTCCCTTGCTTCCTGTTACCATCAGCCTAAGACGCACAGATTGGGACCCCCTACCCGAGATCCACCGGTTTTGACACCGACAGCGCCCCCCTCCACAGTTTACGCCTCCGGTCATATTCTCGCGGTGCTTAGGCGAAGCCCTACGCGGATCACACCACCATCACCATCACCACGCCGTCGTGCTGACGGAACTCATCTACTCCTTCAACCCTCTGCTGGAACAAGAGCTCGAGGGACGTCATCATGCTGAACATGTGTAGAACTCGGAGGTGTCGTACGTTCGGTACTCGATCGGTCGGAACGAGAAGACGTTCGACTACATCAACCGCGTTAAGCAAACGCTTCTGCTTTCGGTCTACGAGGGTACATGGACACACTCTCCCCCTCTCGTTGCTATGCATCTCCTAGATAGATCTTGCGCGAGCGTAGGAATTTTTTTGAAATTGCATGCTACGTTTCCCAACAGCTGTGGCTCAGGAGCTGGCTGGGCAAACACTACTACTAGAGTAGTTTTGCCTGTGAGCGTGCATGAACCCCGACGGCGATGACGGTGGCGACGCCGACGATGATGACGATGACGACGTACATTTTGTGTAGCTAGGGCTGGAAAACTATTTGATGGTCTGTATATTTTGGTGAGGTGGTTTATACTAACGCCTCATGATGATGGTGAACTTGCGGTGGTGGTGAGGTGGTTTATACTAACGCCTCATGATGATGGTGAACTTGCGGTGGTAGGACGACAAACTCTTTTGGATATGGTGGTAGGATAACACCATGGTAGTGCTAGGTAGAACTTATTGTGCCGTATGATCATACATGCTTTACTTCTTCTTTTCTTCTGCGCCATTGTTGTCTGTGTGCTACTTGTGTGCCCCATTGATTTGCTGCTTCAACTCTTGCTCTTGTGCATTGCTAGGGCAAGTGGTATGTCGTGTTCATCGGAAGGCTCCAAGGGTTTACAGTTCATGAGAAGAAGCCAGTGCACAAGTGGCATCGTATAGCAACAGCAACCATAGAGGGTTCAAGACTAGGCAGGCAGCAGAACCAGCCTACTCCAACTGGATGCGAAAGCACGGAGGCGACAGTGTTGACAGTGGCAAGGTTAGAGGTGTCAAAGTGGAAGGTGCTAAAGTGGATCGTCAGTTTGGGCTGAAGCTGAAGAACTTCATCATCTTCGCGCAGTTCATTGCCACTGTTGTGCTGTGGCGTTGGTGTGCTAGTGTGATCATTGTGGGTAAGCTCACCGACTAGGGTACAAGGTAAGCACATCATGTACGCCGTCTGCAACCAAACACCTTGTCTATGTGCCGCTTGGACCATGGCAGGCAACCAAACAAAATGCACTTGCGTATTACCTAATGTAGGGACCCTAGATGCAGGCAACCAAACAACTTGTACATGATGCATTAGGGCATGTTTTTACTCAATCAGGCTTGGTTGAGAAATGTACGCCATGCAGGAACTATTCACAACTTGAACCAAACACGCCCTTAGATTAGATTCAAGATCGGACGACTTCCCATGCTTCTCTCCCGCGGCCACTGTAACTTGGGGGGAGTGCGGCGGTAGACGTCTTCGATGCAGAGGATCCTAGGCGTGGGTTGTGATTTCACTTTTTTTTAGCATCAGTACAGACACAAACGCTCATATATACGCGCATACACTCATCCCTATGAACGCACACACGCACATTCTACCCCTATGAGCACCTCGAGAGACTGAGCCGGCATATCATCTTGAGATTTACGAAGCCACCATAGGCGCCTCGTCATCGACGGGAACGTCTCCTCCCACTGAAAGCGCATCACCGGAAATCCTGAAATAAATCCAGGAATAATGCGAGCACCAGGATTTGAACCCTGGTGGGCTGGAATATCACTGTCCACCTAACCAACTCAATCACAGGTTGATTCGCGTGATTTCACTTATTTGAGGTATTTTCTGATGTTGTCCTAGAACGCGTGTCGCTTTGTAAAGTGTAGCATGTTGTACGTGTCAGCCACAGAGCAAATGATGAAATGAAGCGGCGCGAACGCGCGGTAACGTTCTGAAAGCACGGCAAGCACGATTGCACGAACCCACACGAAGCGTAGATTCTGGACTCCTCCGCTTCATCCTCCCCACCCAAACCCTCGCCTCCGCCGCATCATCACCGCCGCGCCGCCGCCAGCGCTGATGGACGGGCCCGTAGAGGATCCCTTCCTCCTCCTTTCGCCGGAGCTCGTCCAGGAGGTCCTCCTCCGCCTTCCGCCGGAGGAGCCCGCCTGGCTCGTCCGCGCCTCCGCCGTCCGCAAGCCCTGGCGCCGCATCCTCGCCAACGACGGCTTTCGCGGCCGCTACCGCGAGTTCCACGGAGCACCTCCGGTCCTCGGGATCGTCCAAGAGGACGCCAGCTTCCTCCCCATATCGGCGCTCCCTGCCCATCCTGTGCGCCCCCGCTGGGCTAAAGTGAAGGCCCTGGACTGCCGCCACGGCCGCTACCTATTCGAGTCCTACAGCAGGTACTTCGGGGAAGGGGAGCCCGTTTACATAACCATCGCGGACCCTCTGACGGGCCACGAGCTCCGCCTGCGCACACCGGTGGACGACGGCGTGCTCTGGTTCAGCGCGGCGGTGCTCTGCGCCGCACAAGGCTGCGACCACCACGGTTGCCAGGGAGGGCATTTCCGTGTGGTCATCCTGACCACCAATCATCAGAAGAAAGTCACATCGGGATGGATGTACTCGTCGGAGACTCGTGTGTGGAGCGACCTCACCTCAGCTCATCACCCCAATATCACCAAGTATACCTTTAACCGTGGTTCGCCAAGCGTCCTTGTGGGTGATGCACTCTACTTTGACTTGGATGGCATTATCGAGTGCCAACTTGGTACTCTAAACTTGTCAATGTTTGAGAGGCCGACCGATGCCAAAGGGCGTCTTATGACGGTGGAAGACGGTGGGCTGGGATTCGCTGCCGTGGTTGATGTTACAAATCTAGCCATTTGGTCAATGCAGACCGGACCAGAGGGAGCCATGGGATGGGGAAAACTCAGGGTAATCGATCTTACGACGCTGCTCCCTGACACGGCCCTTTGCATCCCAGCACCTGAAGATGGAATTAGTGGCATCGCCGAAGGCACCCAAATCATTTTTGTGAGCATGTGTGATCGTAATGGTACTTATATGGTCGATCTCAAGTCAAGGCGAGTTAGGAAGGTATCTGATCCTGGCAGAAAAGTCTTTCCCTACATGAGATTCTACATCCCAGGTATTATTACTTATGTAAATATATACAACCCTCCCGTTTTACGATCTGTCAGTCCATATTTTCTTAATGATCCTATGAACTTGTGGATTTACCTGGCGTGTTTGTGCCTTCTGGTCGGTGTGTAAGCAAAATGTACATTCAGTTAAACCTGATTCATCCCAGTTGATCTTATATTTTGATTTTCCTGCATTTCTGCAGCAATGGAAGCAGCTTCTATGGGCCAGGGGCAGTGAGCTGGTGCTTTAGTGTTTGTCAAGCTCTACTTGCTGGAGCAAGTTGGTGGAGGTGGAAGTAGTGATGTTTTGCACAAGTATGGCTCTGCATCTGTGAGGTTACTGCTGGTGTTACTTTTGGGTTCTGGAACTTCGTTAGCAAGTTGTTGCTTCCCTGCTTGCAGTTTGTAAAGATCTTTTCAGTCATTTTGTGATCTTGTGAAATATGCTGACACGAGCTCGACTCAAAGATTGCTTGCCATGGGAAAAGATCTGAATGGTTTCGAAATCGAAGTGTGGACACTTATTAGGTACTCCCTCCGTTCCATAATGCTTGTCGTGGTTTTAGTTCAAAATTGATTCTTGTCGTGGAACGGAGGGAGTACTTTCTAATAAGCAGGTTCTAACTTGATCTTGGAAAAATACCAGGTCTTCAAGTATTTCTTTCAATTCTTTACATGTCTTGTCTCTATTTTTATCCCGGAGAAGTGACTCTGTTTCATCTGAGGTCTAAACAGTTAAACACTGTCAGGCCATAGCACACAGCAATCCCCTACTCTGATCGTCTCTTCAGAAACTGCAGCTATTTCTTCAGTTTAAGCACCCACTGTTCAGATTTAGACAACGGAACGCAAAGTGGAATCTTGTAATCTTGGACGTCCAAGCAGCATCCAGCGGCCCAAGTTGAGTTTCCTCGATTAGAGCACTTTGGTTTGTCACCGTTCCCAGCTCTTTACCTTGACCTCTTTTGCTTCAGTTGGTAGAACCGACCTCTTTTGCTTCAGTTGGTAGAACCATTTTGACCGTAACCTGGGCTGTAAAATCATGCACGGGCAGGAGCTCAGGCAGATTTTGATCCAGACTAAACCCTACTTATAACTCAAGAACTCCCCAAAAGTAGCTCCTTCGAGCTATGTTTTTCTGAATCCTTTCTTCAGGTTCTTATGATCCTGTCAAATCAAAAAAATATAACTTTTTTGTGTAAAAAAATTAAGAAATTTTTTGAGTGCTTGCTAAGTTTCATCTTGGAATCACATCCATGGATGTCGTGGGAAAAAAACAAAATTGATGCTCAGAAGATGTTAAACTTTCGAAATCATTTTGGAGTGCTGATTTTATTTCTTTCCACGGCTTTCACAAATGTGATATGATGATGAAAATTTGTAAGCACTCGAAAGTCGAAACATTTCTTAATGTTTGCCAAAATAATCAGGTTTTTTTATTAATCTTTCTTTACTATTCATGTCAATAGCTTTTGAGCTAGAGCTCAGATTGGGATTTTCGCACAGTATTGGCTTATTCTTCTTCCACACTATGAAAGCTCCGCAACTCCGAAAATGCCAAACGGAGACCAAGCTCCATGGAGGCCTTTATTTGAAAACTTTAATATTCAAACTTTTCAGTATCAAAAAATTATGAAAATAAATACATATATACCTAGATACATAATGTACATGTGTGCAAATTTTTAGGTCGAAATACAATAAAATGTGAGCTACACAAAAAAGACAAATCTGGGTCTTTTTAGTATATGTATTGTTCATCTTTAAAGTTAATGATTTTGTTTTTTTTTGTGCAGCTCGCAATTCAACGTATTTCCTCCTAAACACACATACACTTTACATCCTTGCGTACATGTGTAATTTTTTCGGAATTTTTTAAACTGAAATTTATGAATTTTGAATTTTTTAAAATAAAGGGCTCCATGAAGCTACTATGGCACGCGTTGGGGCGTTGTAATCATTGAAGTAGCTTCGCTCTACCATCCATGATGTCGTCATGTATTTTCCTTCCGATTGATACGTGGCAGCAATGGATTGATTTTCTTTTTCGGTAGAAACTTTCAATCTATTTTTTCTCGGGAACTTTCAATCTATTTATAATCAATCGTGTTACAAAGAACATCTGAGGTAATAAAAATTACAAGCAGGTCCATGGACAACCTAGGGAGTACAAGCATTGAAGCAGCCGAAAGCGCCTCCCACCCTCCTCTCCCTCCCGGAGCGGGGCAATCCTTGATGTACTAAACACTCGAGAAGTAATCGTACTAAGCTCCCAAGGGACCAGCACACGAGAGGAGCAACCATCAGCGATAAAGATAGTCGTAGATCGGAAGGATCAAACAAGTAAACACATGAACGAAGACTGATCGAAATAGATCTGCCAAAGACCATCATTGATTGAATCCCGCGAGATCTGACGAAGACCATCATTAAGAAGGGGATCAAATGTCAGACATTATTTCTACTGAGAGACATCGCCGCCACCACACAACCCAACCAAGACGCTAAACCTAACAAGAACAAGAGCGGGCCCATTCTCTTCGGCCGGTTTCTCGAGGTCATACGCACCTCCATGGTCCAAAGGCCATCGCAGGCAGGTCAGAAAGGCGGCGACACCGACAGGAGGAGGAGAAAACCTAATTGCATGGGAGTCTTTTTCATGGGAAGAAGTACTAAACGCGTTGATCTACATCAACTCCTCTGTTTCTACAAGGAGTACTATCCAATATTATCGTCTTGGGTGCCCTCTACATGGGAAGTAATATTATCGTCTTCTCTTTTCTTTTTGTTTTTTCCTTCAAGGCAGCTTGACCAAACCCTCGACGCGGCCGCACCCAAACCCAAACCCAAACCGCCAAACCCTCTTCCCCATGTAGTACTGGTTCCACCCTTCCCCACCAAAACCCTAGACACCGCCGCACCAAGCCGCCGCCGCCGGCGCTGATGGACGAGCTCGTAGAGCATCCGCTACTCCGCCTCTCGCCGGAGCTCGTCGACGAGGTACTTCTCCGCCTTCCGCCGGAGGAGCCCGCCTGTTTCGTCCGTGCCTCCGCCGTCTGCAAGCCCTGGCGCCTCATCCTCGCCGATCCAGGCTTTCGCCGCCGCTACCGCGAGTTCCACGGAACACCTCCCGTCCTGGGTTTCTTCCAGAAGGACGTTAGCTTCTTCCCCACATCCGCCCTCCCCCCTGCCCAGCCTAACGATCCTCGCTGGGTTCCCCTGGACTGCCGCCACGGCCGCGCCCTCTTCGCCTTCGCCCCCGCCATCTTCGCCTTCGACCCCGCCTACCGGAACGTCGTGGAAGGGCAGACCGTTGGACTAATCATCTGGGACCCTCTGACGGGCCACGGGCGCCGCTTGCCCTCACCGCCGGGCGACAGTGAGCTCCAGTTCACGTTCAGTGCGGCGGTGTTCTGCGCCGCACAAGGCTGCGACCACCACGGTTGCCAAGGAGGGCATTACCGTGTGATCATCGTGACCACGAATAAGCGGCAAAACGTCACATCGGGCCGGATGTACTCGTCGGAGACTCGGGTGTGGGGCAAGCTCACCTCTATTCATCACCCCAGTGTGGAGTATACCTATACCTATAACTTGGCCGCGCCTAGCGTCATTGTGGGCGATGCACTCTACTTCAACATTGGTAGCATCTTGAAGTGCCAACTTGGTACACTCCGCTTGTCAATGTTCGAGAAGCCGATCGATGGCAATGGGCGTCTCATGACGGCGGAAGATGGCAAGCTGGGATTTGTTGCTGTGGTTGATGTCACAGATCTAACCCTATGGTCAATGCAGACTGGACCGGAGGGAGCCACGGGATGGGTAAAACTCAGGGCAATCGATCTTAAGAGGCTACTCCCTAATGGCGCCCTGCCGGTCCCAACATGTGAATTTGGGATTAGGAGGTGGGTGCGTGGAATGCTTGTCAGTGGCGTCGCAGAGGGCACCCAAGTCATTTTTGTGAAAACACAAGTTGGTTCCTATATGGTTGATCTCAAGGCAGGGCGAGCCAGGAAGGTGTCTCGCCTTGGCAGAAAAATCTTTCCCTACATGAGCTTCTACATCCCAGGTACTATTTACTTTTGTGCATACATATAAATCATGTACAATTCCTTGTTACGATCTTTCAGTGAAATGAAAAGTAACTTTAGACATGACGACATAACGTCTGAATTTACCTGTCGAGGAAAACATACATACAGTTGAGCCTGATTCGTCAATCAATTGAGTTTATGTTATGATTTTCTTGCATTTCTGCAGCAATGGAAGCAGCCTGTAGTACTGTCCAGGGGCAGTGAGCTGGGGCTTCAACTGTTTGCCAAGCTCTAGTTGCTGGAGCAAGCACTTCTGGATCAAGAGAAGGTGGTTGCAGTGATGTGGCCCAAGCGCAGCTAGCTCTGGACCTCTTGGAACTTTGTTTAGGAAGTTGCTATTCTGTAGACTGCAGTAATTATCTAGGCTGGGTTAAGGACCATTACTTAGCATGTGGTGTGGAACTTAATTTAGGAAGTTGCTTACAATACTTTTCAGTCGCTCTGTCATCTTGAGAATGATGGCATGAGCATGTCAAGGAGCTCAACAAGCTGCATACAGTACTTCTCAAGACTTGTAGGCTGAATTAATCCACAATACATATGATGAACAGACGATGCAGTTTCTGAATGCACAATACGATTGACTGGTAGTAACATCTAATTTCTCTGTTGCACTTGCACGCCTACCCGCTCACGAATTCTTCCGTTCATCGACAAGTGACTATCACATGCTGCTGGATGGATCACCGCTCATTATATATGGGGCATATGGTACTATATATCGCCGCTACCCTCGGTCACCCAAGTATATATTAATATCGAATCTAGGTTCCAACCAAAATCAAGATTTTCAGCTGGCTTCTGCATTTGGAGTTGGATAAACACTAAGCAGAATCTCCATCACAAAACTTTACTAGAAAATGCCGCATACCTTATTAGAGCACTTTGTTTTGTCAGCGTTCCACCTTCACCTCTTTTGCTTTAGTTGGTGGAACCATTTTTACCGCCAACCTAAAAAGCCAAGTAAGGGCTGGAGGTCAGGCAGATTTCGATCGCCAACCTAAAGCCTCGCCTCAAGGCGGCAAGTTGTGTGCCAAGATATATTTCAAAAATACTACTGTATGACCCAAAATTTCCCAAGAGTAGACCCTTTGTGCTGTGCTGTTGCGAATTTCTGTATCCTTTGTCAATCCATAACCCTGCTGAGCAGAGCATATGCTGCGCAGTCATTTTTGCTAAGCAGATGAAGGTAGTTTGGAATTGGAAACATGTGTTGCAGGGATTGGCACTAGTCATCGGAGCAACTGGACTGGTAGAACCTGAACCTGACATGGTGTGATGTGAATACTCCACCGGCTGACGACTCCTGTTGAACTTGTCGGTATTGCTGGAGAAATGCTTCAAGTTGAAATCAAACTCATATGTCACAGGATCAGCCTAGCGTGCCTGGTTTTGCAATGCGCATATGAGTGACTGTAAAGCTTGGAGACTGAAGAAGAGCAGCGCATCATCACCTTTTTCCTCAAGCTTCTTCCATGTCCATCTCGCCCTACTCAGCCCTCTGATCATAAAGTCAGGGCCGGAGCCGTCGATGTCACCGTCGTCGGAGAGGTTGATGGCCTCTGTCCTCCTCCCCGGCATGTATGTATTCCTCGTACAACCGGTGCTCCGGGTAGCAGCGGCGGAGCTCCGCCATGCAGGCCTCAGCGGGCTTGCTCCGCTGAGAGGCCCTCCCGATCTTCCCATTTCTCATGTGGGTGGGCGCCCGGGGCTTGACCGGCTCCAATGGCTACAAGCAAAGACAAATGGGTACAGGGAGCCATGGATTGATGGCACTATAGTGCGGGCACTTACGAGTGACGACGGCGAAGCAGTAAAGGGCGGAGGCCGTCGAGAAATATGATCACGGATTCACGGTCACAAAGGCTACGAGCAAAGACAAATGTGCGAGGTGAGCCCGTCTTGTTGGTTGGGAAAAGGAATTGGATCACCATATACTGCATAGCCATTGATAAAGCTAGCGGAATTAATGAAGTGTGTAATCGGCAATACACACATGAGCAGCCAGTTATCACATATCCTGCTGAACAGAAGGTGAATGCACAAAATGATGGACTCGTAACATCTAATATATACTCCCTCCGTCCCAAAATAAGTGTCTCAACTTTGTACTAGCTCTAGTACAAATTTATACTAAGCTCAAGACACTTATTTTAGGACGGAGGGAGTATATGCGTATAAGAATAGCCGATATACAAGTGAGATCAGCAAGCAGTTCTAAGTTCTAACACGTCCCGGCAAAAAAAAAACATGTACATAGTGTCAGCATTGGGAGCTGAATCAGCCACTGGACAAAAGAATTGACGAACTATGCAAGCTATATCTGGGTCCAAAACGAAGGAGTGCGCCTCCAAATCAAGCTCAAACAAATCCTTGTTGTTTGACTCGCCGGCAAGCCAGAGCTGCTGCTTATTACCATGCAGTTCATCGTAATCTCTAGCGTTGTAGCACTGAGGACTCCCGGACTGGCGTCATCGCCATCTCTGGTGCGCGGTGTAGCCGTGTAGGACATGAAAGGCCTGTTCAACAGTCATCCAGCTCCGTGGAGCGCACGGAGCGACCCTTCAGCCACTCCGAGAAAATAGGCTGCAGCCCGCTCCGCGCCGGCGGAGCGGAGAGCTTCCGAACAGGGTGGAAGTCGCGCAAATACTAGCCTATGCCGGTGAGTCCTTCGGAACTTCTCACATGCCTATGCCGGCGAGTCTTGCTCTCTACTCTCACCATTTATATTAGAGTATTAGACCAAAATGCTCTTGTAGCAATGATTATGCACGACGGGTTCAATGGTGTATTTTCCGAACATTTCCTCGGATGGTTTGTTTGCATTACACCTGTACGCAAAGATGTTACCTTGAAGCCCGCGTCACCTCTGTTCTTCGTCCGGATAGATAATTTGGAGGCTGATTTGGGCCTCCAGAGAGTGGAATTTATTGCCATCGTCATCATCACCATCATCATGATCTCTCTCCCTCTCTCTCTCTCTCATGTGATGTCGTGCTGTGAAGCTGCGGTCACCAGATCAATGCAGGGGATCGCCGGTTGTGAGGGCGAGGGAGGCGAGGCTACACAACAACGAGGGGAGGGGCGCAGGGCGATGGGTGTCGAGATCGGTGCATGATGGTGAACCAGGAAGAGAGTTGGGAGAGAAAGGTGGGAGGAAGAGAATTGGATTGGATGACGTTGAACAACCGGATCGGACGGCACTGACGGCGATTGCTCGAGATCTACGGTTTGACCGGTACCTAGCAGTGCCCCTAGTCTCAATGCAGCTGACTCGATGGAATCAAACATGAAGAGCTGATAAAACGATAAGATAAATGCAAATAATCGACATGTGTTTTTCTCACGAAAAATTATAAGAACGTAGAAAATCAGTTTATTTATTTAACTTTTATACAAATTTACTGTTCAAGCGAGAGACTAGCTCATATGTAAGAGAGAATATTACATGGAAACCAAATTTTAGTGAAAATCGATGAAAACCACATAAAACGATGTTCTGAAGTTAAAAAAATGACAAAAAATTACGGAATGTTAATAGTATGATATGCTATTAGCATGTAAAATTCCTGATTATGTTTTTCAAGTTCATTGTAAATGGTAATGTGTTTGAACTTGAATTTTTGCATGGCAATAGAACATCATCCTCTTAACATCTCTCTTTTTATTTTATTTTTGAACTTTCAAATATTGTTTCCACGAAGTTTTCTTTGAACGTGGTTTTAATATGATACTCTCTCCATATTTAAAGTTTCGTATCTCGGTCATCCAATGCACGTCTTGTTTTTTTTTTTCATTTTTCTTAGGCAGCTCAAGCTGGCTGAACCGGACCATGTAGCCACTGAGCACGCACACACAGGACCAAGCTCTCCACTTTTCCCCACCCGAAACCCTCGCCGCCGCCGCCGCACCATGCCGCCGCCGGTGCTGATGGACGACCTCGTTGAGGAGGTTCTCCTCCGCCTTCCGCCCGACGAGCCCGCCTGCCTCGTGCGCGCCTCCGCCGTCTGCAAGCCATGGCGCCGCATCCTCGCCGGCCAGCGCTTTCGCCGCCGCTACCGGGAGTTCCATTGGACACCTCCCGTCCTGGGACTCTTCGAAAGGAATGGGCGTTTCGTCCCCACCTCCGACCTCTTCCCTGCCAAGCACGGCCACTCCGACTGGTTTGTCACAGACTGCCGCCACGGCCGCGCCCTCGCCATCATCATCAAATCCCTCGCCGTCTTCGACCCTATAACGGGCCAGCGGCGCCGCGTGCCCTGGCCCCGTCCCGTTGACCAGTTGACCCACTTCAGTGCGGCGGTGCTCTGTGCCGCACAAGGCTGCGACCACCGCAGTTGTCAAGGAGGGCATTTCTTTGTGGCCTTTGTGACCACTAGGAAAGAAGTCTCATTGGGCTGGCTGTACTCATCGGAGACTCGCGTGTGGAGCAACCTCACCCCTGTTCATCACCCCAACGTCAAGTCTACCTCTGCCATTGCTGTGCATAGCGTCCTTTTGGGCGATGCAATCTACTTCAATGCGGATAGCATCATCGAGTGCCAACTTGGTACACGCTGTTTGTCGATGTTCGAGAAGCCAATCGATGACAGTGGGAGTCTCATGATGGCCGAAGACTGCAGGCTGGGATTCGCTGCGGTGGTGGATGACACAGATCTAACCCTGTGGTTCAGGGAGGTCGGAGCCGGACCCGAGGGAGCCATTGGATGGGAAAAACATAGGGTAATCGATCTTAAGCTGCTGCTCCCTGAAGGGGCCCTCTCGATCCCAACATTTCAAGATGGGGTTAGCGGCATCGCTGAGGGCACCCAAGTCATTTTTGTGAGCACATGTGTTGGTTCCTACATGGTCGATCTCAAGTCTCTACAAGTCAGGATGGTGTCTCGTCCTTGCAAAAGAATCTTTCCCTACATGAGCTTCTACATCCCAGGTACTATTACTTATGTGTATATGTATATGATATAACCATGCACATTCCTTTGTTACAGTCTGCCAGACGCACTTAGCATTGTTAGCAAAATGAAACACATATATGTTTCTTAGCAAGTAGTCTTACACAAGTTGATATATTATATGTGCTCAAGAAAGAGATATGTTCCTCTAGAGTACAAGTTCGTATTCTCTTAAACGTCTGGATTTACCTTGTGTGTGTATTAATGTGCCTTGTCGGTCCTTGTAATTGGCAAGTAAGCAAGATGTACATTCAGATGAACCTGATTCATCTATCGGTTGCTTTTTACATATTCTAAATTTCTTGCATTCCTGCAGCAATGGAAGCAGCTTGTACGGGACAGGGGCAATGAGCTGGTGTTTCAAGTGTTTATCAAGCTCATGGTACTGGACGAAGGGCTTTTGAATCAAGGAGGAGGTGGTTGTAGTGATGTTAGTTGTGGCACTAAGTGTGGCTCTGCGTCTGTGATATTACTTTTGGTGTTAGTATTGGGTCATGCAACTTCGGTTATGATGTTCTTGGTTGCTTCCCTGCTTGCAATTTGTAAAGACCTTTTCAGTCATTTTGTGATCTTGTGAAATATGGTGATATCAGCACGAAGCAAAGATGGTTTGCTATGAAAAAAGAACTGAATATCATCTAGAAATCGAAATGTGGGCACTTAGGTACTTTCTAATAACCAGGGTCTAACTTGATCTGGAAAAGATACCAGGTTTTCAAGGATTTCTTTCCATTCTTGACATGTCTTTTCTCTATTTTTCTTCGGGGGAGGCTGACTCAGCTTCATCTGGGTTCTAAACAGTTACACTGTCAGGCCCTAGCACACAGCAAATCCCCTGCTCCGATCCATTCATTAGCATTTTGCTAAGCAGATGAATGTCGTGTGGGGTCGATTACACGCAAGCAGATCATGTGTTGCGGGGATTGGTAGTAGTCATCGGAACATACTGGACTGGCAGAACCTGATGTGGTATGAATACTCCACCGCTGACGACAAACTGTTCACGTAGCATGGAGACATAGATAAGAGAAATGTCCCATCAGACACGAAATCGTCTCAATTAAACTAGAACATTGATGTTTCAATTCACTAAATAATTGTATTTATCGCCCTACAAAAGATGCTTCCACCACTACAAAGATGCATGTTGCGCATCCTTGAAATAAATCATTAGTGAATGTGAAAATTGTAGTTCAAAATAAGTCACACAATTTTCTTCTTTTTAACAAAGTAAAAATGCAGATGCCCACATACACATACACGCACATGTGATTTATTTTCTAAAAATGCGTTGTTGTATTGGTTTTTATTCAACTGCAATGATGCTCTCGAGGCGAAAAGTCATCCTTTAATATAGGGCATGGCTTTGGCACTACAACATACGGAAGTCTCAGTTATTGTCCAATCGGACTCAGGCGTTGGCAACACTCTACAGGGAGGGCTCATTGTATTCTGCATATGGCCATATCGTTCTGAGATCCAGTTCTCGGTGAAAAAGAGAGTTTATTTTTGTGAAGTTTAGACCTGGATAAAATAGGGTAGCAGATCAATTGGTCTTGTACGGTCATACTAAAGGTAGCAGTGCGCTATGGCTAAAAAGGACCACAATTGGTCTTGGCTCTCAACTGAAATCAGATAAATAAAAAAAGAAATCCTATTATCACGAAATAAATTTCTTTCATCCTGTTTTTTTCTTCATATTTTACTATCCGATATATCGTACCGAAGAGCCAAGGCACGACAGGTTATGGCTGTAGTTAGATGGTCATAAGGATTAAGGACAGTGGTATCCTTTTCTCAACAGATTTCAAGTCCCTGATGTTGGGAGAAAACGTTCTCATCGACTGCGAAAGTGTTTGTAGTGACTTTTTCAATCTCAAGGTGATGTGTCATGTTCGCGTCTGTACTGTGTTGAAGAAAAAGGCACACGTCTCTTTTTTTTTTTAAATGAAGGCAGCTCAAACCTCAAATCGCAAAAAGAAAGAAAAGAAAACTGGCTAAACCGAACCGTATAGTAGCCATCCAGCGAGCACGCCTGCTCCGTGGAGTCTCCACTCTTCCCCACCCAAACCCTCGCCTCCGCCGCCGGCGCCGATGGGCGAGCTCGCAGAGGATCTCTTCCTCCGCCTTTCGCCGGAGCTCGTCGAGGAGGTATTTTTCCGCCTTCCGCCGGACGAGCCCGCCTGCCTCGTACACGACTCCGCCGTCTGCAAGCCCTGGCGCCGCATCCTCGCCGATCTGGGCTTTCGCCGCCGCTATTACAAGTTCCACGGAACACCTCCCGTCCTGGGGCTCTTCCAACAGGGCGACTGGCTCTTCCGGGAGGGAGCCCGCTTCGTTCGCACCTCCGCCCTCTTCCCTGCCCAGCGCGACCGGCCCTGCTGGTTTGCCATGGACTGCCGCCACGGGCGCGCCCTCTTGGCCAGCTTGGGCACCACCTGTCACCTCATGGTCTTGGACTCTGTGACGGGACACCAGCGCCTCGTGGTCTCGCCCTGTAACCCCCCGGTCAGCTTCAGTGCGGCGGTGCTCTGCGCCGCACAAGGCTGCGACCACCATGGTTGCCAAGGAGGGCATTTCCGTCTGGCCGTCGTCACCACCTATCAGCAGCATAGGGTCACATCGGGCTGGCTGTACTCGTCGGAGACTCGCCTGTGGAGCGAGCTCACCTCTGTTCATCACCCCAATGTCAGGTGTCCCTATAACTTGGGTGCGCCTAGCGTCCTTGTGGGCGATGCACTCTACTTCAACGTTGGTGGCATCGTGGAGTGTCAACTTGGTGCACTCAGGTTGTCAATGTTGGAGAAGCCGGTCGACGGCAATGGGCGCTTGTCAATGTCTCATAACCCGATTGATGGCATTGGGACTCTCATGGTGAAGGAAGACGGGCGACTGGGGTTTGCTGCCGTGGTGGATGTCACGAATCTAACCCTATGGTTGTGCGAGACCGGACCTGTGGGAGCTATTGGATGGGCAAAACTCAGGGTAATTGATCTTAAGACGCTGCTCCCAACATGTGAATTCAGCACTAGCATTAGGAGGTCGGTCGGTACATGCATTGGCGATCACCGGCGTCGCGGAGGGCACACAAATCATTTTTGTGAGAGCACATGTTGGTTCCTATATGGTTGATCTCAAGTCAGGGCGAGTCCGGCCGGTGGATGCTTATGGCAGAAAATTCTTTCCCTACGCAAGCTTCTGCATCCCAGGTACTAGTTACTCGTGTGCATGTGTATTTATAACCTTGTACAGTACAATTCTTTGTGACAATCTTTCAGTGGCACTTAGCAACATGAATGAAAATTAATATGTTCCTTAGCAAGTAACTTTAGGCATGAGGACATATGTGCTCAAGAAAGCAAGATATTCTTCCGGAGTACAGGCTGATATTCTCTTCAACGTCTGGATTTACCTATTGAGGAAAGGAAAACATACATAGTAGAGTTGAGGCTGATTCATTAAATGAATCAATTGAGCTTATGTTATGATTTTCTTGCATTTCTGCAGCAATGGAAGCAGGCTGTACTGGCCAGGGGCAGTGAGCTGGTCTTTCAAGTGTTTATCCAGCTCTAGGTGATGGAGCACGCGCTTCTGAATCAAGAGACGGTGGTTGTAGTGATGTTAGATATGGCACAAGCGCAGCTCTGGACCTGCAGCAGGAAGCTGCTATTCTGTAGACTGTAGTAACTTTGTCTAGGCTGGGTTAAAGGACCAATACTGCTGGTCGTAGTATGTGGTGTATGGAACTTTGTTTAGGAAGTTGTGCAGGAACCTTGTATGCATGCTCATGGATGGATCGCTGTTCACTATGCATGGGGCATATGCCGCTACCCCCTCAGCCACCCAAGTCTAAATATCAAATCTGGCAGGTTCCAACCAAAGTCAAGATTTTCAGCTGGCTTCTGCATTTGGAGTTTGGACTTGGACAGATTATACATAAGCAGAATCTTCATCACAAAACTTTACTGGAAAATGCCGCGTACCCCCTTCGACGACGTTGGACCGTTGCGACGCCGCCTGGTCCTCTACCGACCTTGCTCACCACCTTGGTCATTCTGACTGTTCTATGGAATTTTTTTGGATGCTCGCTTAGAACGCTTTGGTATTCAGATAAACTGAACTGCACGCCCTGCTGTTTTATTAAAGTAAATGTCATCTATGATCCCACCCTCTGTACTCATGTACTGAGTTCTGACAAGCTCAAAGTGTGCAAAAACATTTCCTGGGATAATTCTTTTCATTAGAATGTAGGTAAAAATGTTAGCTCAAGTCAAGAAGAATTTTCACTATGAAGAATAAAAATCCATGGATTGAAAAAGTTGTTCACTATTGCAGATATCGTGGGAAATGGTGACTCATATGCCACAGGGATCAGTCTAGCGTGCCTGCTTTTGCAATGTGCATATGAGTGACCGTAAAACTTGGAGTTGAAGAATACTGCATCACCTTTTTCTTGGTTTTGCTGCGAGCCACGGGCTCCTTCCACTCCGCTCTGCTCAGCCCTTCCATCATAGTCATGCCAGAGCCGTCGATGCCACCGTGGTCGTCGTTGGATAGGACGATGACCTCTGTCCTCCCCGCCGTGCACTCCTCGTTACCGGCGTTCCGCCTCGTGGCTGCATCGTCGGCGGGGTGGACGTGGGTGATGCTGGGGGGCGCGCCAACGTGGATTGGGCGGCGCTGGCGGTGGATTGCGTGGTGGGTGGGTGGTAGGTATACCTGGCCATACCTCGGGCTTCGGGCTGGGCCTAGACAAGCCCGATGCAAAAAACCTAGGCCCGGGCCCGGTCCGACCATCGGGCCTGGTTTTTGGGCCCAAGCCCGTCAGGCCCCTTCAGGAAAATGCGAAAACGACGGGCCCGGACCCGACCCAGCCTTCGGGCTCAAACTCTAGGCCCGGGCTTTGCGGACGTCCAGACTAGAGACAAAGTGTGTGCCTGGCGGGGGGAGGGGGTCTCTGCGGACGTCTGGACCGCTGCCACTCCCGCTCCTAACTATCATGGGCCATCAAAAACCCTCCTTCCGCCCCCACGTGCATTCCTGAGCCAGCCAGGCGCCGGTTGCCCGCATCCGTGTCGTTGTAGAGCGGCCTATCTGCATTGACATCGGCCCAGAGCGGATGCGATTTCTCACTAGCGTCGGCATGAAAGCGGCGCCGGCCAAGAGCGCATCCCACGCCGCATCGCCGGTGTTCGTGTCTGTTCAATGCCGGAGAGACGTATGTTGTACGAGACAGACGGATATCTACCACGCCCGTTCGTCCTCATGCCGTCATTAAGCGGGCTCGTCGGCCAAGGAACCAACTCCGACGTCACGCATTGATGCAGACGGATGCTTGGCCTCACCGGAATCCGCTATTTAAAGGCGGCCACACCCGGCTAAACTCCACACCACAACCCATCTGCTCCACATCCTCCTCCCTTGCACCACATTCACCACGACTGCGAGCGGGAACACTCTGGGGGAGAGCCCGTCGACGGAGATGAAGCACGATATCCCGCCCTTGTGGGTACCTTGCAGAGACGCTGTGCTAAGCGGATCGAGGCCAGCTTGTCGGCTAGCTCGCTCGAGGTCTTCGATGATGACCCCACAATGAAGACGAGGTTCGACGACGACACCGGGCCTGAGTTGGCACTTGTGCTTGCCGTCATGACCATGGAGCAGGCCAACCGCGCTATGCCGCCGCCATGGCGGATGAGGAACACCCCACACCGGCTCTTATGTCGGCGTTCCAGCAGGCGCACGAGAAGCAGAGGTACCTGTTGGAAATATGCCCTAGAGGCAATAATAAAAGTATTATTATTATATTTCCTTGTTCATGATAATTGTCTTTTATTCATGCTATAACTGTATTATCCGGAAATCGTAATACACGTGTGAATACATAGACCACAATATGTCCCTAGTGAGCCTCTAGTTGACTAGCTCGTTGTGATCAACAGATAGTCATGGTTTCCTGGCTATGGACATTGGATGTCGTTGATAACGGGATCACATCATTAGGAGAATGATGTGATGGACAAGACCCAATCCTAAGACTAGCACAAAAGATCGTGTAGTTCATTTGCTAGAGCTTTGCGAATGTCAAGTATCTCTTCCTTTGACCATGAGATCGTATAACTCCTGGATACCGTAGGAGTGCTTTGGGTGTATCAAACGTCACAACGTAACTGGGTGACTATAAAGGTGCACTACAGGTATCTCCGAAAGTATCTATTGTTTTATGCGGATCGAGACTGGGATTTGTCACTCCGTGTAAACGGAGAGGTATCTCTGGGCCCACTCGGTAGGACATCATCATATGCGCAATGTGACCAAGGAGTTGATCACGGGATGATGTGTTACGGAACGAGTAAAGTGACTTGCTGGTAACGAGATTGAACAAGGTATTGGATACCGACGATCGAATCTCGGGCAAGTAACATACCGATAGACAAAGGGAATTGTATACGGGATCGATTGAGTCCTTGACATCGTGGTTCATCCGATGAGATCATCGTGGAACATGTGGGAGCCATCATGGGTATCCAGATCCCGCTGTTGGTTATTGACCGGAGATCGTCTCGGTCATGTCTGCATGTCTCCCGAACCCGTAGGGTCTACACACTTAAGGTTCGATGACGCTAGGGTTATAAAGGAAGCTTGTATGTGGTAACCGAATGTTGTTCGAAGTCCCGGATGAGATCCCGGACGTCACGAGGAGTTCCGGAATGGTCCGGAGGTAAAGATTTATATATAGGAAGTCCTGTTTCGGCAATCGGGACAAGTTTCGGGGTCATCGGTATTGTACCGGGACCACCGGAAGGGTCCCGGGGGCCCACCGGGTGGGGCCACCTGCCCCGGGGGGCCACATGGGCTGTAGGGGGTGCGCCTTGGCCTACATGGGCCAAGGGCACCAGCCCCAAGAGGCCCATGCGCAAGGAAACTTGGAGAGGGAAGAGTCCTAAAGGGGGAAGGCACCTCCGAGGTGCCTTGGGGAGGATGGACTCCTCCCCATCCTTAGCCGCACCCCTTCCTTGGAGGAGGGGGCAAGGCTGCGCCCTCCCCCTCTCCCTTGGCCCTATATATAGTGGGGAAAAGGAGGAGCAATCATACCTAAGGCCTTTGGTTGCCTCCCTCTCCCTCCCGTGACACATCTCCTCTCCCGTAGGTGCTCGGTGAAGCCCTGCAGGATTGCCACGCTCCTCCATCACCACCACGCCGTTGTGCTGGTGTTGGATGGAGTCTTCCTCAACCTCTCCCTCTCTCCTTGCTGGATCAAGGCGTGGGAGACGTCACCGGGCTGTACGTGTGTTGAACGCGGAGGTGCCGTCCGTTCGGCACTTGATCATCGGTGATCTGAATCACGACGAGTACGACTCCATCAACCCCGTTCACTTGAACGCTTCCGCTTAGCGATCTACAAGGGTATGTAGATGCACTCCCCTTTCTACTCGTTGCTGGTCTCTCCATAGATAGATCTTGGTGATTCGTAGGAAAATTTTTGAATTTCTGCTACGTTCCCCAACAGTACCACCATCTTCCCCTCGGGCAGCACGAACTGGCGGAGGGCCAAATCTACGGTGAGCGTGCAAGTGAGGAGGTCGTGGCCGCCATGGCCGCGGCAAACCCGAACTTCGTTGCGGAGCAACGGGCGCTCTACGCGGCCGCGCGTTCTTAACGCGCCACTCTTAACGCAGTGCCGGCACAGCCAAATGCGGCCGCGGCCGCACGAGCGCTGGCAGCGAAAGCGGACGAGGACATGAATGCCGCCAGCTACGCCTCCTACGCACCCCCGTCCAACTTTCTGGGGCGCGTGTGGCAGGTGGACAGTGCCAGACCGTCCACGTCCATCATCGACCTCAAGTCCACTGGTAACGGCGACGGATTGGTCGCGGACTCCTTCGAGGATGAGTAACGCATGGGAGGCAACAAGGCATTGTGTTCCATGTGGGCCGATCGATATCCCATGTTCTACTCTTCCTCGCCGGAATGTGCACCTCCACTTCACAAGTCATGAAGCCCTCCGCCGTCATGGAGACGAAAGAAGGAGGACATGATCGCTGATGCCGAATACGAAGGAAATGGACGACAGGCATCGCTATAGGATAGGTTTAGGGTTGGGCCGTTTCTTTTCTTCTAAATGTTCGAAATATAATGAAAATGTTTGAAATGTACTCCCTCCATCCCAAAATAGATGACTTAACTTTGTACTCCCTCCGTCTCATAATGTAAGACGTTTTTTAACACTCGGAGGGATTAATGAATTTCGTCTGGTTTATGTGACATTCGTCGTGTTTGCACGAATTTTGTTCGGTTGATGTGAAAATCTATTGTGTTTGCACGAATTTCGCCTGGTTAGTTAAAATCCAGCTTGAAATGTATGGTTGGACCAAATTTGCGGGTTAGCGTGAAATGCACTTAGTGAATGTGAAAACTGTAAAAAGAAAAAAGAAAAAAAATGAAGGGTGAAAACTGTAGCTCCGGAGAGGCCGCGGTCCACTCGTTTCCCGACCCAAACCCTCGCCTCCGCCGCACCATGCCGCCGGCGGCGGCGCTGATGAGCGACCTCGTAGAGGATCTGTTCCTCCGCCTTTCGCCGGAGCTCGTCGAGGAGGTGTTTTTCCGCCTCCCGCCGGACGAGCCCGCCTGTCTCGTCCGTGCCTCCGCCGTCTGCAAGCCCTGGCGCCGCATCCTCGCCGATTCGGGCTTTCTCCGCCGCTACCGCAAGTTCCACGGAACGCCTCCCGTCCTGGGGCTCTTCCAACGGGGCGACTGGCTCTTCCAAAAGGGATCCCGCTTCGTTCCCACCTCCGCCCTCTTCCCTGCCCAGCCTGACCATCCCGATTGCTTTGCCATGGACTGCCGCCACGGCCGCGCCCTCTTCGCCCGCATCTGGGACACCTCCGTCCTCATGGTCTTGGACCCTGTGACGGGCCACCAGCGCCTCGTGACCTCCCCCTATACTCACCCGGTCAGCTTCAGTGCGGCGGTGTTCTGCGCCGGCGCCGCACAAGGCTGCGACCACCATGGTTGCCAAGCAGGGCACTTCCGTCTGGCCGTCGTGACCACCAATGATGTCCAAGAGGTCACATCGGGCTGGCTCTACTCGTCGGAGACTCGCGTGTGGAGCCAGCTCACCTCTCTTCATCACCCCAATGTCAGATTTATCAATTCAGCTGCGCCTAGCGTCCTTGTGGGTGATGCACTCTACTTCAACTTGGGCGGCATCATCGAGTGCCAACTTGGTACAGTCTGCTTGTCAATGTTGGAGAAGCCAATCGATGGCAATGGGACTCTCATGGCGACGCAAGACGGTCTGCTGGGATTCGCTGCCGTGGTGGATGCCGCAAATCTAACCCTTTGGTCGAGGGAGGCCGGACCCAAGGGAGCCATGGGATGGGCAAAACTCAGGATAATTGATCTTGAGGCGCTGCTCCCTGTTGGTGCCATGTCCCTAACATTGGAATTCAGGAGGCGGGTACATGCATTGGTGACCAGTGGCATCGCGGAGGGCACCCAAATCATTTTTGTGATAACTCGTGATGGTTCTTATATGGTTGATCTCGAGTCAGGGCGAGTCAGGCCCGTGTCTTGTCTTTGCAGAAAAATCTTTCCCTACATGAGCTTCTACATCCCAGGTACTATTAACTATGTGCATAGTATATAGTCATGTACAGCTCCTTGTTACAATCTTTCAGTGGCACTTGGCAACATGAAATGAAAATATGTTTCTTAGCAAGTAACTTTACACATGAGGACATATGTGCTCAAGAAAGAGGGATGTTCCTCTGGACTGGAGTACATGTCCATATTCATTCTCTTAAATGTCTGGATGACTTGTCGGTCCTTGTGATCGGCGGGTAAGGAAAATGTACATTCAGTTGAGCCTGGTTCATCAATCATTTGATTTGATGTTGTAATTCTCTTGCATTTATGCAGCAATGGAAGCAGCTTGTGCTGGCCAGGAGCAGTGAGCTGGTGTTTCCAGTGTTTGTCAAGCTCAAGTTAATAGAGCAAGCTCTTGTGGATCAATGGGGAGGTGGTAGTGGTAGTAGTGATGTTAGATATGGCACAAGTGCAGCTCTGGACCTGTAACTTTGTTAGGCTGGGTTAAGGACCAATACTGCTGTTGTTAGTACTATGTGGTGTATGGAAATTTGTTTAGGAATTTGTGCAGGAACTTTGTTGAACAAGTTGCTGCTCCTTTGCTTGCAATAACTTTCAGTCGTTAATAATTTTCAGGAAATGTACTTTCTGAATGCACAAAATGATTGACTGGTACTTCACAAGCTGTTCTTCCGGTAATATTTTTTAGCTCGCCTACCCGCTGACGACTCCGTAAGACTTTAATGTCTTCCGTTAATCGACAATTGACCCTCGCATACATACTGATGGATGGGGCATATGCTGCTATCGTCACTACCCTCAGTCACCCCCAAGTCTTGATATCAAACTAGGTTCCAACCAAAGCCAAGATTTTTGACTGGCTTCTGCATTTGGAGTTGGACATATTAAACCCTAATCAGAATGGCAACACCTGTTTTTCACCTGTGTTGCTTTTCGATGCAATATGGTGTGTCGTCTGATATGGCCACCTTTCACCCCCTTCGACGGCGTCTGGACTGTTGCCACACCACCTGGTCCACCGACCTCGCTCACCACCTTCGTCATTCTGACTCTCCCCTGGAAAATTTTGGATGCTCGCTTAAAACGCTTTGTTCTTCAGATAAACTGAACTGCATGCCCCTGCTGTGCTCTCATACAAGCTGAAAGTGTGCAAAAGCATTTCCTGTGGTGGTTTTCTCTTTCGTTACAATGTACGCAAAAATGTTACCTCGAATCAAGAAGTATTTTCACTACCAAGAACAAAAATCCATGGAGCAAAAATGTTGTTCACTATTGCAGAGATAGTGGGAATGGTGACTATTGCAGTCCTTTGGATGATTTGGCTCGCCAGAAATCGGAAAGTTTTCGACGACATCTCAATCCCCCCTTTGACAGTTGCAAGGCAATGTTCAGAGATGGTGAGGCTCTGGTCTCAAAGCCAAACGCTCAGAGTTGGGGACTCCATCCAAAGCTGGATCGAAGGCTGAAATGCATCTTCTTTGTCTTTAACTTGTGTAGGCTCCCTCTCTGTTTTTTCTCCTGTTCTCCCCTCTTCCTGAGTGTGTAAGACTGTTTGTTTGCTTACCTGGTTTGCTGTTTTTATGAAATGAAAAGAAAATAGGTAGGGGCCTCCCCTCCCGACTTCACTTGAAAAAAAAAGTGTTCATGTAGTACGGAGATAAATGTTTTATTGGTGAGGGAAAATGTACCATCAAACAGAAATTAGTTTCAGTTAAATGTAAAAAAATGCTTTTATCTCACGAGGCAATATATATAGGTCCGAAACAAGGGCAAAAAAAGAAATACCAGGCCTTTGACCGAGCCGGCCTTTAAAAAAAACTAGCTTAAGCGGCTTGCTCGATAATGAAAACATAATGCCAAATTGGCTGGCCGGTAAGATAAACATCGCCTAGACATTGGCGACGTTGGCCCACACGTCTTCCATAGCACCAACACACCACAGAGCTTTATCTAAGGACTACGGATTCCTCTTATGCTCACACAAGTCACAAAATAAAACGATCTTGTCTTGTGATTACTCTGGCCAATTGTCATGGTTGTGTTTCACAGCCACTGCCTTCTAGGAATCTCGTACGTCCATCATAAAAACAAGCTAATTCTTGGAGTATTTCAGAGCCACTGCCTTTTAGGGATCTCGTACATCCACCACGCGAACAATCTAATTGTTGTGTCGCCATTGCATGTACAAAAAACTGATTTGGCTTGTCGTAGGGTAGAGCATCCTCGTCTCCTATCACAGCTCTATCATACCCGTGAGAAGAACCTGAAATCCTAAATAATAGTCCAAACCTGGGCAGTCATGGATGTTCTCGAGAATTGAGAAGAGCTCGTATGCAACCAACAATCATGTTGTTGTTAGGTGATGTAGAAACACATGATAACATTATCCCAAATCCTGATGCGTCTGTGTCCTATAATGTTTGTCTTTCCAATAACATTACAACATTGTTTCCAATTACATGCAAGACTTATGCATATATGCTTGTGGTGTACGCCCCTATGAATCTAGTAACAATTAGGTTGTACTTCATGCTTGGCTGGCCTCAAGGATGCATGACAGCTTCTTCGTGAATCGTGATCATGTTTGGTTTCTCTTCCCGTGCTTAAATAGGAGCATTGTGAGATATGGGGCAACAACCATGGGATGCATGCTTTCATGCACTTCAATTCCGTCATAAGGAGCACATGGGCATATGCATGTACTATTGCGAGCCTCTTACGAGTGAAGTGCTAAGTGTGTAGATGCTTTGATCTTATCGACAAATGCAGTTCCTCTATAGCACCATGTTAAGAGAGAGAATTGCATTCATTGTCTCAAGTTGCATCATCAACAACAGGTAGAAACGGGCATGCACTAAAAAATGACTAAATCAATATTTGGTAAAAGCTCCATATAGTCCCCTCTGTTTGAGCATGAAAGTGGCAGTGACCGTAATTGGTAGGGATGTGTTGTTCCATCATTGGCCTCCCTAAGGACCGTTGCCTTGTAGTGCACCGATTGTGTGCTCATGTGTGATCACCACTTCTTCGTCGCAACCCACCTTCTGCGCATGAGGACATAAGGTATTTTCAGACAAAGCTAGGGTATGACCAAACTTGTAGAGGAATTTCATTTCCCTTGTGTGCTATGTGCTCGATCTAGGTCAACAATGACATGGTGAGTTTGTTGTGATGTGTACATATTGGACCAGCTGAACACAAAGCGGAGTTAAATGTGTGGATTTAATCATTAGAGTGGGCTAAGGTAAACCTCCATGCTAAGTAAAAGGTCCTGGAAGATAACTCATGATTTTTGAATGTCATCATAGAGTATCATCTTGCTCTCATGCATCCAAGAGTAATCAATGTTGTAGTCGTTCAAATACAATGTGATTTCATGGAACTGTGTTCACTTTAGCCCAAGTATAATGCACATGAAAATAGAACTTCCCACTCACATGGTGGTCTAGTTTGATCAAACTAGATGACACCCTGCGCGTTGTTGAGTGTATCTTGTTAAAATAATGCATAAATAGAGGCTACAAAAACAACTAAAATAATGCAAAAGTAATTACATGAGTGCTCTTAGTTCAAAAAAAATTTAAACATGTGAAGCATGTCACAAAATATTGTGCAATAAAGTAAGGGAATGCTTTTTTAACAAACAAAAAAACGAGTAGAAACTACCAACTAGAGGGATGAGTGGATGCTAAAAATAGCGCAGCCTCGAGGGAGGTGAAAGTTGAGGGTCATGGCATGTGTGACATTATGTGTCCATGGCACCAACTCCCATCCTCACGTGAGAACATTGTTCCCACGCTGGGTGTCGGTGTCAAAACCGGCGGATCTCGGGTAGGGGTCCTGATCTGTGTGTCTTAGGCTGATGGTAACAGGAAGCAAGGGACACAATGTTTACCCAGGTTCAGGCCCTCTAGATGGAGGTAAAACCCTACTTCCTGCTTGATTAATATTGAAGATATGAGTAGTACAAGAGTAGATCTACCACGAGATCGTAGAGGCTAAACCCTAGGAGCTAGCCTATGATGGTATGATTGTAATTGTAATCGGCCTTCTAAGGACCAACCTCTCCGGTTTATATAGACACCAGAGAGGGCTAGGGTTTACACGGAGTCAGTTACAAGAAAGGAAATATAATATCCGGATCGCCAAGCTTGCCTTCCACGCAAAGGAGAGTCCCATCCGGACACGGGCCGGAGTCTTGAGTCTTGTATCTTCACGCTTCAATAGTCCGGACGATGTATATAGTCCGGTTGTCCGGATACCCCCTAATCCAGGACTCCCTCACCGGGCTTGTGTTGGATCCGATCTGGACGAGGTTTCCACCTCTCCGTACGTGGCTTCAGGTGGTGGTGGATGTAAATTGTGGCGAGGGGATGAGACGAGCCAAAAATTTCCTCCACACGATTGCTTGTGGTAGAGGATGGCAAGAGGTGGGTTGGTCGTTGTCTTTACTCATAGTAGGCATAGGCAACAATGACAATGCTCGTGTGGGACGGGTAACTCGTGTCGGGCAGTGGATGTACGCCATGGTAGCTGGCGCGGATGACCAAAAGAGTTAGCAGTGAGAGGGATGAGCGGATGGTGACAATAGCATGACCTCGAGGGAGGTGAAAGGCGAGGGTCATGGAATGTGCGGCATGATGTGCAAAGTGTTTGAGGGGGAAGACAAGTCACAAAGGTAGAAATCCTGGTGGCGTGGAGGTGGGGCGTGGTTGATGCGGATGTCAGATTGACTACGTAAGATGGACCCTTTAAACATATTTTTTATTGGAATAGCATTGCAGATACATACATGTCTGAAGATTCAAACTTAAAAATTTGACCAATTGTACGAGGCAAAGTTGAAGAGGAATTGAGTAAAACTTTTGCTTTGAAGAAGAAACAAAGTTACTGAACAGGGTAAGTATACGAGACCACGAGTCGCGTCTTCTTGCAAAAAATTAAGATGGTGTTTGATAACATAGTAGGTCGAGCAATGTGTAGAGGGAGCAATGAAGCACCATGGTGTCAGTTGTGAGCATCTTGCTAATGTGCGAGTACAATACAATATTCATATGTGCACTGATGGTGATACAAATTTGCCCCTCCGATGATTGTCAATGCCTCAGACTAACATGGTCTATAATTTATCCCTCCGGTGATTACCATAACCACCATCATGACACTTGGATTTCACACTCACTAACTTTTGAAGATCAGAAACATCTACCATGCAAATGAGCTAATTGAAGTGAAAACATCATAGATGTGGGATATTGTTTTAGTGTGGTGATACATGTCGGATTTGTCCAAGACTAAGGCATCCTTATCTCCTCTGGAAACTCCAGTCAGGTATTCCTTGCCCATGATAGAAATCTCAAATCTTGAGAAACAGATCTTTTATATCACATGGTCATGGACACCCTCAACTATGGAGGAGAATTTGTACCCAAACAACCATCATGTTGTTGTTCCATGATGTAGAAACATAACAACATTGTCCTAAATCTCGATGTTCCAAGTCCTATGATTTGTGTACTTCAACAACACTTGAGCAACAATTCCAACAATTCAGTTCATATATGTATGTGGTGTATGCTACTACAAACCTAGCAATAGTTGGTCTCTACTACTTTCTCAACCATAAGGATGCATGGCTGCTTCTTTGTGAACTATGATCATCTTCATTCTCTCTTCTCATACTTAAATAGGAACATTATGAGATATGTCGCAACGACCATGAGATAGATACTTACATGCATGCACTTCAATACCGCTGTAAGGAGCACATGGGCATATATGCCTATGTTGTCCTGAGCACCCCCTGAATGAAGGAGTACATGTGTAGGTGCTTCGGTCTCATCGGGTCAAGTTTACAATGTAGATTCCCTAGAGCACCACGCCGTGAGAAAGAATTGCATTCGCCATCTTTATAGAGGGAGTATTTTCTAAGCATGTGTGCTTCTCATGCCTTTGTCTCTCTGTTTTTCTACGGGAGAGGTGCCTCGATTTCAGCTGGGTCTAAGCATTTACTCTTGTCCTTAACCCTGCCGAGCACGGTGTATACTGCATATGCAATTCTCCACAAGAAGTTGATAATGTGTGGAGTCGACAATGCATGCAGTGGCAATTTTCTCCACAAGAAGATCATCAAAGCAACTGGACTGGTAGAAACTGGCTGTTAAATTTCTTGGCATTGCTGGGGAAATGCTTGAAATCAAACTTATGTTGACTTAAGTTTTGTGTTGCACGTCTGAGTAACTGTAAAACATAAAGGGGAGCAAAAATAGTTGACGTTACAAGTTCAGCTCAGGTTTTGGTGGGGGTTTGAAGCATCGCAGACCCTGCGACTTTTGCGCTGAAACATGAAGACTAAAGAAGAGCTCTTGGGAGGAGCGTTCCTGTAAAACCTTGGGTTGCAATATTGCCACTAGCTAGTGTCAGCATAATAGCATATATAGTGTTAGTATCAGCAACTGAATTAATCAGCTACTGAACAAACGAGTGTGCGAATTAGGCAAGCTAATTCTTCAGAGAGCCTCCAAATCAAGATCAAACTCAAATTCATCCTTGTTGTTTGATTCTCCAGAGAGCCAGAGCTGCTTCCTGATCACCAAGTAGTTCATTGTCATCTGGTGTTGCAACATTGAGCGCTGCCGGTCTGCAGCTTACTCTAGAGGCAGATCATGTGCTGCGGGGACTGGTAATGCGTGGTGTAGTAGAATGCGGACTGGTAGAAGTTGAAGTCGGAGTGCTCCACTGGCCGGCAAGTCCTGCTGAACTTCTGAACCCACATATGCCCATGCTCACACCGTCAAGCTTGCTATCTACTCTCTCCGCTAGGACCAAAATGCTCTTATGGCAAAGATTATATGCATGACGGGAACAATGGAGTGTACACCCGACATCTCCTGAAATGTGTTTTTTTGCATTACAATGTACGCAAAGATGTTACCTCGAATCCAGAATTATTTTCATTTTTTTAAGTTAGAATTATTTTTATTAAGAGAACCCACACCTGCTCATCTAAGTTCCACATTTTTTTTCTCGAATATGCACGAGCTTGCATATTATATATTAAAGAAGAAAGGCAAAGAAAGCCTCCACCGTAAGTTACATGTACATGTCTATGCGGCTTTTAGCACGCACCCACTCCACTCACACACACTTATCTCACTCCTCCCACATAGCCCCCCTATACAATCTACCCTGAAAACTGTCCACCTCCCTCTTGATAATCCCTACCTTAGCCCACACTTTGGCCTCAGACTTCACCTTGTGGATGAGCCTCTCGATCGATGGGGACTCACCATCGAAAACAATGGCATTGCGGTGCTTCCAAAGCTCCCACATTACAAGCAGCAACACTGTATGCAAGTCCTTGATCCTTGTTCCACCATCCGCACTTCTGTTGCAAAGCCATTCCCCAATTATGTCATCCTGGCTTGGTTTCCAGTCCGCTCTGCCAAGAGCCTCTCCTACTAGCGTCCACGTTAATCTGGCGAACACGCAAGTGAGCAAAATGTGGCTTATTGTTTTTTCCTCTTGATCACAAAACGGACACGTGTCTTGGTGCGCCAAACCCCTCCTTGCTAGTCAGTCCGAGGTCCAACACCGATTCTTGAGAGCCAACCATGCAAAGAAGCGACATTCCAACGGTGCCCGAGATTTCCAAGTTAGCTTCGACGTGGATACCACCTCACGTCCCCAAAACCTGCTCGCATATGCCGATCTCACGATGAACTGGCCATGTGCCTCCCAGGACCAAGATACCGCATCCTGCTCGTCGACCTGCGGCTCCCAAGCTTGTACTCTCGACCATAGTTCCAGAAACTGCCGCAACGTGGTCTCGTCCATGTCCGGGCCGACCTGCCGTGCCCACTCTCCACTAGTTGCAACCTGACCTAGCCTTGCCCCTCGCCTGATTCTTGGTGGGATCCTTTTGTAAACTTCCGGTGCCAGCTCCCGCACCCTCACATTCAAGCTCTCGAGACATGGATTCTCAAAAAAAAAAAGCTCTCGAGGCATGGATATAATTTTATCGGTAAGAGAAAATGTACCATGGCATGGAAAACTGTTTTGATAAATAAAATGAAGAAAAAAAACGTCACCGAACAATGCTGCTTCCAATCTCTTTTTTTTTACCTTTGAAGGAAGCCCAAGCTGGCTAAACCGAACGCTCCGTAGAGTTCGTAAGCCACTCTTCCCCATCCAAACCCTCGCCTCCGTCGCACCCTGCCGCCGCCGGCTGCGCTGATGGACGAGCTCCTAGAGGATCCGTTTCCTCGCCTTTTGCCTGAGCTCGTCGAGGAGGTGTTTTTCCGCATTCCGCCGGACGAGCCCGCCTCTCTCGTCCGTGCCTCCGCCGTCTGCAAGCCCTGGCGCCGCATCCTCGCCGGTTTGGGCTTTCGCCGCCGCTACCGCAAGTTCCACGGAACACCTCCCGTCCTCGGGCTCTTCCAACACGGCAACTGCCTACTCCGAAAGGGATCCCGCTTCGTTCCCACCTCCGCCCTCTTCCTTGCCCAGCCTGACGACCGTCCCGATTGGTTTGCAATGGACTGCCGCCACGGGCGCGCCCTCTTCGCTCGCATACGGAAGACCTCTGACCTCATGGTCTTGGACCCTGTGACGGGCCACCGGCGCCGCGTGCCCTCGACACCCAAGTACCCGCTCAGCTTCAGTGCGGCCGTGCTCTGCGCCGCACAAGGCTGCGACCACCACGGTTGCCAAGGAGGGCATTTCCGTCTGGCCGTCGTCACCACCAATCAGCGGCAAGGCGTCACATCAGGCTGGCTGTACTCATCGGAGACTCGCGTGTGGAGCGAGCTCACCTCTGTTCACCACCCCAATGTCAGGTATACCAATAACTTTGGTGCGCCCAGCGTCCTTGTGGGCGATGCACTCTACTTCAACATTGGTGGCATCGTGGAGTGCAAACTTGGTACACTCCGCTTGTCAATATACGAGAAGCCGATCGATCGCGGTGGGCGTCTCATGACGGTGGAAGAGGGCAGGCTGGGATTCGCTGCCGTGGTTGATGTCACAAATCTAACCCTATGGTCGTGGGAGACTGGACCCGTGGGAGCCATCGGATGGGCAAAACTCAGGGTAATTGATCTCAAGACGCTGCTCCCAACATGTGAATTTGGGATTAGGAGCTGGGCAAATGCATTGGTGATCAGTGGCGTCGCGGAGGGCACCCAAGTCATTTTTGTGAGAGCACGTGTTGGTTCTTATATGGTTCATCTCAAGTCAGGGCGAGTCAGGCCGGTGTGTGCTTCTTCTGACATAAAAATCTTTCCCTACGTGAGCTTCTACATCCCAGGTACTATTATTTATGTGCATATATATAATGCTGTACAATTCCTTGATACAATGTTTCATTGGCACTTAGCAACATGGAATGAAAATATATTTCTTAGCAAGGAAACTTTAGACATGAGGACATATGTGCTCAAGAAAGAGAGATGTTCCTCTGGATTACAGGAACATATATGTTCTCTTAAACGTCTGGATTTACCGTGTGTGTGTGTGTGTGTGTGTGTGTGTGTGTGTGTGTGTGTGTGTGTGTGTTGTCGGTCCTCGCGATCGGTGAGCAAGCAAAATGCACATTCAGTTGAGCCTGGTTCATCAATCAATTGATTCGATGTTGTTATTTTCTTGCATTTATGCAGCAATGGAAGCAGCTTGTTTTGGCCAGGGGCAGTGAGCTGGTGTTTCAAGTCTTTGTCAAGCTCAAGTTAATGGAGCAAGCTCTTGTGGATTAGTCGGGGGGAGGTGGTAGTAGCAGTAGCAGTGATGTTAGATATGGCATAAATGCAGCTCTGGACCTGTAGGGACTTTGTTTAGGAAGTTTTTGGTCTGTAGTAACTTTATTTAGACATTTGAAGGAATTTTTTGTACTGCTGGTCTTACTATTGTTGTATGGAACTTCGTTGACAAGCTGTTGCTGCTGTGCTTGCAAATTGTAGGAGTTGTTGAAGAAGTTGTTGCTTCCGTGCTTGCAATACTTTTCACTCACTCTGTGTTCTTGAGAATGGTGACAACAAGCTACATAATTGTCAAAATAACCAGACTTGCAGGTGGAATCAACAGTACATACGCATGAGCAGCAGCAGTTATCTCCTATTCTTTTTCTTAGAGAAAAGGCGCAACCCGAGCCCGAGATAGGGCTCAAGCCTAGCCCCACTTTGAATTTCCGCTGAACAGAAGGTGCGGTTTCTGAATGCACAAAATGATGGACTGGTAACATCTAATATACAGCCGATGTACAAGTGGGATCAACACGCCGTCAGTTCATAGATCAGAAATAATTGACACATGTACATAGTGTCAGCATCAGCAGCTGAATCAGCCACTGGCCAGAAGAATGGGCGAATTATCCTTGCTGTTTCATTCTCCGGGGAGCCAGAGCTGCTGCTTAATTAGTACTGTACCAAGCAGTTCATTGTCATCTGGCGTTGCAACATTGAGCGCTCCCGGACTGCAGCTTCCTCCATGGGAAGATTGAAGCAGCTGGGGACTGGTGTTGCACGATGTAGTAGCCGTCGAAGCACCCGGCCTGGTAGAACTTACGTACTCCACCGGCCGGCTGAGTCCTTGCTGAACTTCTGAACCCACATGCCCGTGCTCACCTCGTCAGGCTTGCTCTCTACTCTCACCACTTGGACCAAAGTGCTTTTGAGGCAAAGATTATGCATGACGGGATCGAGTTAAGCTTGGGTAAGCGGCTGACCGCTGTTGCGGCCAATGGACTTCCTTCCGTTATTTGAACAGATTAAATGCTAAGCAGAATCCCCATCACAAAACTTTACTGGAAAATGCCACATTCCTCATTCGGGTTGTCCTCCGAAAAAGTTTGGGAGCTAGCTCGCAACGCTTTGGAATTCAGATAGACTCAAGTGCACGTGCTCGCCCCGGTTGTGTTGAAGTGTATGCCATGCATTGGGATGTACTCCCTCCGTCCGGAAATACTTGTCGCGAAAATGAATATAAATGGATGCATCTAAAACCAAAATATGTCTAGATACATTCATTGCTCCGACAAGTATTTCCGGACGGAGGGAGTATAATCGTTGAAGAACATTTGCTTGGCCGTCACTAGTAGAAAATGAGGCATTTGTCCCGGTTCGTAAGGGCTAATGGGTCGTTACTAATACCTCCCCCTTTAGTCCCGGTTCTAACACGAACCGGGACAGATGGGCCTCCACGTGGCCGGTGCGCCGAGCCCAGGCAGGGGGGCCTTTGGTCCCGGTTGATGGCAC